>NW_020664448.1:8025207-8051262 GCF_002925995.2 Terrapene triunguis | reverse complement strand
TGAGTTTGTTGAGGGGGGGGGGTTTCTGTTAACTTTTCTCTGTTGTTTATCGGTTTAGTTTTCTCTCCTGTGTCAGGTGGTTTTTTTTTTTTTTTTTATTTCTTATGAAGATTATTCTATTGTTGATTTACTAATGGCCACAGTAAAACCATCTTATTATGGGCGCTACACATCTGAGGAAATCACTTACATTAGAGAAATTAATTAGTTCTATTATAGAGTTTTTGTTTGAAAATTTCTAAAACTAGTAAATGGCAAAAAAGAAAAAAAAAAGAAAAAAAGAAACAAAACAACAATAATTCCAACAACCATACATTTGTAAGTCCGTATTGCCTGTTTGGAGGAAAGATGGTCTAGAAGAGGCAGTTTAGCCTAGTAGTTAGGGCACTAGTTTAGGGACCTGGGTTTAAGTCCCTGTTCTGACACAGATTTCCTATGTGATCTTGGGCAACTCATTGAGGATATGTTGTTAAGGGTGCACCCCATCCAACCATTTAGCTAGCTGTTAGCTCATTAAAATCGAACTGAAGCCTGCACAAGGTAGTATGTAGTGGCGGTTCAGAGGGGTCAGACAGGCTTATGCAGCCTGTTCCTCCCCACCCTCACTGCTGTTTTGAGCAAGGTAGATAGAGTACAGCTAGCCTGTGAATGTCTACACATAGATGCACCCTAAGTCTCTCTTTGCATCAGTTCCCCATTCATAAAAAGGGGATATAGCACTTCCCTACCTTACAAGGTGTTGGAAGGATAAATACTTTAAACATTTGGTGGCAGTTATCCCTTGATGCGAGGATGATGTCTGCCAGGGGGAAAAGTCATTAATGACACTTAAGATGGCTGAGGAGTCCAATCCATGCTCTACAGGTTTTTCCACATATCTGGCAGGTGGTTGCTTGGAGAAAACTCAACTGCTGGCCGGGATGCTGTCCTCCTCTGTGTTTTCTCAGCCTCTCAGCTGAGGCTTGATGTATGATGCGACACCATTGCAGTCAATTGCCAGCCAGCTTTTCCCAATTTGCGGGGTCAATGCCTCCCTTCTTAAGATATATTTTCAGGGCGTCCTTGTAGCATTTCTTCTGTTCCTGTGAGCCCTCTTACCATGACTAAATTGAGAAAAGAGGACTTGCTTTGGATGACGAGTATCAGTCATCTGCACACAATGGCCAGCCCAGCAAAGTTGATGTTTCATAGTCTTCACGTCAACACTGGTGATGTTAGCTGCAGAGAGAATGCATTGGTGCAATGATCTGCCCATCTGGTACAGAGAATCTTCCTATGGCAGTGCTGTTAGTACCACTCCAGATGCTTAAGATGGCTTTGGTATGTCACCCATGTCTCACACCCATAAAGAAGACTGGGGATGACTATTGCATTGTAGACCTAGATCTTCTCTACCTCACAAGGTGTTGTTAGGATAAATAGTTTAAAGATTGTGAGGCGCTCAGATACTAATGAAATGGAGAGGTCATATAAGTATGTTCGATAGATCTGGAAATACCTTGTGGCATTGGCCATGCAGATATAGTTGAGGTCAGCAGAAGCCGGTTAGTCTGGATGAGAGGGGCCTGCGGGCTGGGTGTTTTCTGTAAGAACCCCAAAGCTTTGGAATCCACCTCCTTGCCCGGTCTGAAATAGCTCCTATCTGATGAACTCCATGGTAAAGTGCATGACTAATCCTCTTACCCAGGCATTTGAAAGGGGGTGGGGGAAAACTGATGGATGGGAAGTTATTTGAGGGGGTGGAGGATTTGCATGTTTGTTTTGTGAATGAATGGTGAGGGGTTATTTTAAACTGTACCGTTGCACTTAGGATGGATTTCCAAGTTATGTCTCTGGCATTTACGGTGTATGGAGAGGCAGCCTTTCTGTAAATCTAAATAAATAAGTTTTTATTTTTAATGGAGTTGATAGGTGAAATCAAAGACATCCCGTCCCTATTTGTCAGTACCCAGAGATCAACTTGGTACAGATATGACCTGCCACATCTGAAATGCATGGAGTGGATGTTAAATCTGGTGGCGGTTGGCTTTTTCTACATCTGAACAATTGAAGCAAATATGCAAGCCCTGATTCAGCAAGGTGCTTAATCACATTCCTAACTTTTTGTGCATAGTAGTTCCATTGAAGTCAAGATATCTACCTTTAGCTAGTACTACTTGCTGAATTGAGGCCTTAGATTGTAAGCGTTTTTGGAGCAGAGACTGTATTAAACTATGTATATGTACAACACTTAGCAAGTTGGAGTATATAGCCCTGACTGGGACCTCTAGGCATTACCATACTATAATTTTTCAGAGACTATGGGCCAGAGTCTCAGCTGCAGCCAGCTATGAGTCATAGGAATCGCCATAATGGATCAGATCCTTGGTCCATCTAGTCCAGTATCCTGTCTCTGACGGTGGCCGGCACCAGATGCCACAGAGGAGAGGGTAAGAAACCCTGCAATGGACACATGTAGGATAATAAAAAGCAACAAAGAGTCCTGTGGCACCTTATAGACTAACAGACGTATTGGAGCATAAGCTTTCGTAGGTGAATACCCACTTCGTCATGCATCTGATGAAGTGGGTATTCACTCACGAAAATTTATGCTCCAATACGTCTGTTAGTCTATAAGGTGCCACAGGACTCTTTGTCGCTTTTTACAGATCCAGACTAACACGGCTACCCCTCTGATACATGTAGGATAATGTGTTCCTCCTGCAGGTTTCATCGTAATCCCTAATAGTTAGAGATTAGGTTAAACCCTGACGTGTGAGGTTTAAGTCCTTTTCACCATTTTTGTTACCATTAAATATTACAACTCTGGATATTCTTCTTGTCTATATAAATACCCAATCTCTTTTTGACTCCTTCCAAGTTCTTTACCTCATTGACATCCAGTGTAATTACATGTTGTAGAAAAAAGTATTTCCTCTTATCAGTTTTGAATTTGCCACATTTTCATTTCATAGGACACTTCCTTGTTTTTGTGTCTTGACTCCTTGATCCCGAGGCCAATTGTACACGAGGCTTGGCCCCAGCAGTAGAGAGGAGAGATTTCAGGGACGTTACAGCTGTTTTTTGTTCCACTCGTGTCTCTGCCTAAGGGTGTAAATTTGGTCTCAAATTTGTTGAACAAAGCAGCTCCAGAGCATGAGTGATCTTTGACTTTCCAGCTGTAGTGGTTATAAAAATAAGTTTTAATAAATGTTTGCAAAAAACCAAGCACTGTTAAGGAATGAGGTGATTCAGAGCTGTGCTATGGTCATTGAAAACTGCTGCGACATCATTTAATTTAGTTCTAAAACAGCCTAATCATATTGCTATTGTGTATTCTATTCATTTAATTTCGTTGTTCATTTTTCTTTAGTTGATCATATTAATGTAATGTAGCTGATTTGGCATATATTGGCGAGGGTTGTTAATTTACTAAACGTATTACACTGGAATAGCTTAGAGAATCAATGGAGATATTATATTAGCATACCACTATGTACTGACTCATCATATCATGGCTTAGAGTAATGCAGCATATTTTTGTGTGCATTAGGCTATTTTGTTTGGAGCTGACAATTTCCAATATGATAAGACTCCCAAAGATAGGGGATAATGCTTATTGATGAGAGAAGCAAAACACAGCAACAATTTGTAAGCTTTATAAATGAGCGCTCCATCCAACCACTTATCCAACCAAAAGATCAAAGTTGGTTGCAAGAGATCCCATGAACACATCCATCAGCATTTATGGGACCTGCGAGATGCTTAGGCCAGCACTGAAAATCCCACCCTGAATCTTCTGTGGGCCCAATCCAACTCCTAATGAAGTCAATGGAAAGACTACCATTGACTCCAGTGGGAATAAGATCAAATCCTAACTCAGTGAAATATTTGATGAGTTTTATAGTCTAATAATAATATTTTAAAACTTCACACGTCTTCCAAGCCTTCTGTCTAAGGGACCCCAAAGTGCTCTTCTGAAATGAGCCTCCCCCCAACAGGTATTGTGCTCCTCTTAGAGATGGTTGAACAAATACAAGTGTAAAAGAAATGTCTAAGCTAACACAGTGAATCACTGGTATTGTGGCAGTCAGGAATTGAACCCAGTTTACTAATTCCCAATCCCCAACTCTGTTCATTAAACCATACTATAGTCCCTCTCTTATTGAAAACACATAGATTATTTGTGCTTGCAATTTTGTATAATGCCCAGCTTTCTGTCCCATGGCATTTTAAATGAACTCAGATGCATTTTTATCAAACAGATATGACTGATTTCTAGCATTAAACGATGCAAGGATATAATCAAATTGTACTGTACTCAGCATGAGTAACATATTTCAGAATGTTGCTGACGACAATAACTACTGTTCAGAAAACAGAGATTGAAACATTCTGGCCAGTGGTTTAGGCATTGTAATACTTTGATTCATTGTCTACAGCCAAGCCCTAAGATACAACCACATTTGCTCCAATCCCTCAAACAGAGACAAACACCTACAAGATCTTTATCAAGCATTCTTAAAACTACAGTACCCACCCGGGGATGTGAGGAAACAGATTGACAGAGCGAGACAGGTACCCAGAAGTCACCTACTACAGGACAGGCCCAACAAGGAAAATAACAGAACACCACTGGCCATCACATACCTCCCCAAGCTAAAAGCTCTCCAGCGTATCATCCACGATCTACAACCTATCCTGGAAAACAATCCCTCACTCTCACAGGCCTTGGGAGGCAGGCCAGTCCTTGCTTACAGACAGCCCCCCAGCCTGAAGCAAATACTCACCAGCAACTACACACCACACCACACCACAGAAACACTAACCCAGGAATCAATCCCTGTAACAAACCTCATTGCCTTCTCTGTCCCCATATCTATTCTAGCGACACCATCCTGGGACCCAACCACATCAGCCATACCATCAGGGGCTCATTCACTTACACATCTACTAATGTGATATATGCCATCATGTGCCAGCAATGCCCCTCTGCCATGTACATTGGCCAAATGGGACAGAATAAAGAATAAATGGACACAAATCAGACATCAGGAATGGTAACATACAAAAGGCAGTAGGAGAACACTTCAATCTCCCTGGACATTCAATAACAGATTTAAAAGTAGCCATCCTTCAACAAAAAAAACTTCAAATACAGACTTCAAAGAGAAACTGCAGGGCTACAATTCATTTGCAAATTTAACACCATTAACTTGGGCTTGAATAGGGACTGGGAGTGGCTGGCTCAGTACAAAAGCAATTTTCCCTCTCTTGGTATTGACACCTCCTCATCAATTATTGGGAGTGGACCACATCCACCCTGACTGAATTGGCCTTGTCAACACTGGTTCTCCACTTGTAAGGTAACTCCCTTCTCTTCATGTAGCAGTATATTTATGCCTGTGTGTGTAATGTTCACTCCATGCATCTGAAGAAGTGTTTTTTTTAATCACGAAAGCTTATGCCCAAATAAATCTGTTAGTCTTTAAGATGCCACCGGACTCCTCGTCTTTTTTATTTAGACAGTCACATGCACATGTCTCCAAAGATCATATTGTGACGTTGTGCAGTCTATATGGTTTTATAAAAACATGATAATAAGTGAATATAATGTAACTGGGATAGTTTTATAAAGATTTGATAATAAGTGAATATAATGCAACTGGGATATGCTTCGTGCAAAAGGTCTCTTGTAAGGTATCATTACAAAGCTCATAATCTACTGAGTGTGATCATCCTATTTGTAGAAATGTACCACTCTCGTATCTAAAACTATAAATATAAAACATAACTCTGAGGGCCTATTGTAATTATGTAAAGTGTGGGCCATTAATGATGGTTTGGAATCTTGATGACTCCCATTAACAAGGACCATTATCCGCAGATGGCTGTGTTTACCTGTTAGTCTTCCTGTATATGTGTGTGCTGGCAAGTGGGCAATGAAGTCTTGCAGTGACATGTGATCATGTCACCTGAACTGGAATCCATCTTTAACCTGGTGCTTTTCCAGTGGGGGGGGGGGTGGAAACCCAGAGGGACAAAGGGTTCCTGCCTTATGCAAAAGATATATAAAGGGGTGGAAGAGAACAGAGAGGGAGAGAGGAGCCATCATGAAGAATTCCCTAGCTATCACCTGAGCTGCAACAAGAGCTGTACCAGGGGAAAGAATTGTGCCCAGGCCTGGAAGGTGTCCGGTCTGAGAAAAACTTACTGAAGCATCTCTGAGGGTGAGATTATCTGTATTTAGCTTGATTAGACATAGATTTGCACATTTTATTTTATTTTGCTTGGTGACTTACTTTGTTCTGCCTGTTACCACTTGGAACCACTTAAATCCTATTTTCTGTATTTAATAAAATCACTTTTTATTTAGTAATTTATTCAGAGTATGTATTAATACCTGGGGGAGCAAACAACTGTGCATATCTCTCTATCAGTGTTATAGAGGGCGAACAATTTATGAGTTTGCCCTGCATAAGCTTTATGCAGGGTAAAACGGATTTATTTGGGTTTAGACCCCATTGGGAGTTGGGCATCTGAGTGCTAAAGACAAGCACACTTCTGTGAGCTGTTTTCAGGTAAACTTGCAGCTTTGGGGCAAGTGATTCAGACCCTGGGTCTGTGTTGGAGCAGACGGGAGTGTCTGGCTCAGCAAGACAGGGTGCTGGAGTCCTGAGCTGGCAGGGAAAACAGGAACAGGGGTAGTCTTGGTACATTGGGTGGCAGCTCCCAAGGGGGTTTCTGTGATCCAACCCGTCACACATATTATCTAGAGTAGCCTCTCCAAGGGCTGTTTCATTCTTTTGCCTTACAGATGAAGAATAGACTAGTGTAGTAAGAACAAAATGCATCTTTAGCTTATACCTTAAATAACAGCTCTTATGTAATTATTCTACTTCCATTAGTTTTCTCTAAGAATTTGAGATTGTAAATAATCTCATTAATTACCTACTTGTATTTAAAAAAATCATCTTGATATATTATGGGGGATTCCGATACAGTGTGTGTTTATTTTTATAGTATATAAGGTGCTCAGATACTATTATGGTGTGCACAGTATAAATGGCTACCTGGTTGGATAAATACAAAGCTACTTGTGGTCCTGCACTATATGCAAGCTCTGAAAAACACAGCCCCCCATCTCGTTCTCTAGGGCCACAGTGGAAAAATTCTCAGTTCCCTCCCTCTCCAGCAATGTGGGTTCTGATTCTTGCTTAGAGCCCTGCAAATGCTAAATTGGTCCTGTGTCTGACATTAATTGCTTGTGCCAGTAGGCCAAAGCAGCAAATACTCACTGTTTTGTCTCAGTTTTAGAACTTTGCTGTAAGAGCATGAAGATCTTTTACTGTCCTCAACAGCACAAGGCCCACAAATGTCCTTAGGGTTGTCCACCCGTGTTGTTCCTTATTTTTAACTGTTTCAAAAACATTGGCGGGGGGAGAGGGGAGAATTTGGAGGATTTGTTGTTGATTTGTCTGAGACTAGATTCTATGAAGTTGAAGCCAAAGGACCAGTAGTCTATGCTGTGTATAAAATAGTGTTTTCTAAGGCCAGAAAGGACCATTAAATCATCCTGTGTAACACAGACCATAGAATTTAATCCAGTTGCTGCTGAATTGAGCCTAATGTCCTGTGTTTGGCTAAAGCATAAACGGTGTCTGGCAAAAGATTAACGCCCAGAAAGGCATGTAGTCTTGATTAGAATATCTCAAGAGATGGAGATTCCACAGATTTCCAATTTGTTCCAATGGTTAATCACTCTCACTGTTAAAAATCTGTGCCTCTTGATGTGGAGGGATTGGATGGACAGAGGAATTATGCCTGTATCACAGCTAAGAGACAATGATACATTTAAACTATTTGTAGATCTTCAGCAACAATTTGGCTCCGGAGCATGGAAATATCTCCAGTTTAAGCATTTACTTACAAATGTATTTGGACTAAATGCATTGGGAACTCCCAAACTTTTATTATTTTGGGAGAAACTTCCAGGATTTACTTAGCCACTGGTATCTTTTTATGATTTTCTGGCCCAAAAATTTGAGAGCTGCTTGGGTTAGAGATTTGGGTACACAAATATCTCCAGTTCAATGGAATACAATGGTATCTAATGTTAAAAAGAAACTATAAACCTAAGGCTATGGCTTATTCATCAAAAAGATACTTTTTTGAATATACTGGTCCCCACATAGGCTAACAGTAGTGGGCCTCATAAATGCTGACCACTGTTGGAAATGTAACTTTCTTGGTGCTACAGTAGCTCTTTTGTTTTCAGAGTTCCCTGTGTCAAGAATTTCTGGTCTGAGGTGAGTCAAAGGACCAATTTGATGTTGGATGCTAAATTGGAGCCCTCCCCCTTAAATTTCATTTTTGGATATATTCCTCATACCTGGAGATAACCTGGTAATAAGGCAGCGTGGTTCCAACATGCAGCTATGGTCTCTAAAAAATTAATCCTGCAGAAATGCAACAGTCAATTATAGATGCCTGGATCAGTGACATGGCTGACCTTGCAGCTAATGAACGATTGGGATTCCACAGAAAGGAATTGCCTAAAAAATTCAAAGCAATCTAGGCTGACATTTTAGAGGTCTATGATTAACGAAGACCCTGAAGATAGATATGTTGCTTCCCCTTCCCTCCACCTACCCTAACCCTCTATTTTTATGTGTATTATGATGACTCTGGCATATTGGTATATTTGTTTTATTTAGAAAAAAAAATAAAAATGTTATATATAAAATGTGCCCATTTTCTAATTTGAATATGTATGGTTTCAGCTTCCACCTATTGTTTCTTGTTGTGCCTTTCTCTGCTAGATTATAACAAACTTTTTAGCACACATTGTAATCAAGTCGCCTCTTGATCTTCTTTTTGGTTGGTTAAACACAGACCCATGGTGTTATCCTAGTAATATTTTACTCCAACGTGCAAAACCTGAGATAAAGACATTGATCTAAATCAACTTTCATAATCTCAATAAACAGATAAATTTTCAGATGTGTATCAGAGACCATGCTAAAGATGAATAGAAACGAAAAGGAGATTTTATAGATTATAGTAACTATCAGTTGAATATCTGATATATTGATATGCCTGATTCAGAACCATTAAAGTCAATGGGACTCTCATTAACTTGAGAGAAGGCAGGCCATATCTAAGGACTAAGTCCTATTCAACACTAACATCTGATTATACAAAACTGTAAAGTTATTGAACATTTGAGGAAGCTTTGATCTTTTAAAAGATAAAGCATAAAAACTGCTACTCTTATAATGGAAACAAAATTATCCAGAACTTCAGGAGGTTCAAGTCAGTTGTTATTGGACTACGTTTTGACTTCACTACAGTTAAATGTGGGCAAATGAAGGCAAAATGTGTAGTACGAAGGATATTCTGAAAATTAAATGAGCAACAAAATGTGAGAGAAGTCCTAAATGTGCACTTAATTTGCTTTTTCTGTTTGCTAGGACTTTATATCCTGCAGAAAACATTTAAGCTTTGGACGGTAACACGTTAGTCAATAAAGCAATACATCAACATGTGAAAAAGCAAGCCTTTAAAAAAAAAAGTTGGTGGTATGCTTCTCAGCCAAGGTATTTAATTTGTCAGCAAACCTAATTAATGGACAAAGCAGATGTTGGAAATCATGGCAGTGCATTAATTTAACACATCTACATCTTTGATGTATAATGCATATCCTTGAGACCAAAGTAGACACAATTCACTGAGGCATTTCATATTCAAATACCAGAGCACTGAGCTTTTAAGCTAAAAAAAAATGCATCCGCTCTTCTAAGTTTGTTGTAATAAACACATCTCTGAACAAGTCAAAGTGGACATGACCAGCATACAGCTAGACAGTTTTGCACATCCCCAGAGATGGAGTAACTACTGAGTACTAGGAAAATCTCAATCTCCATCAATGGGAGTACAAGTTGGAGAAGCACCCAACAGAATGGATGTATATGCAACCTTATCAGAGACATCTTAAGCTTTTCCATCTTCAAAACTGGCCTGAGAATCCTGCTAGAATAGATTCTCTTGCATTATTGCATTAAATCCACTTCCAGTCCTGGCTGCAAACCAAGCAGTGCTGAAGATAGCAGAAATAAAAAATAATGTCCCCCCGTAGGCTGTGTGGATTGCTGAAATTCAGGGCCTTGTCACTTCTAGTGGCAACCATTACAACAATAACAGAAAAAGTTAACCAAATCTTTTCAAACTTCAGAAAAGTTTGATTCAAGTTGTAGGTTTTTGTATTATTGTATCTGATCTATTTCAAATTATGCCTGGTTATGTTACTTATGAATTGATTGTTTATAACTGGTAACTTGCTTATCAACTCTGTCACAACTCTGTGTTCATTTCTGCGTGTTGCTTCCTTGCTCATTACACTCCAGGTACTTTTAAAATTAAAAAAATGCAGATTCACTAGAAATCTAGCAGATTAAAGTGACCATTTTCTAAACTTCACCAGAGTCTAGAAAATGAAACTGCCATAAATCTCTTTGGTGTCAAACTTGCTCACTTGACACATCATTATTGATTAATTACTATGCAAGTACTCAGAATCTAGATTACTTATAAATGTCATAGATGGGATAGATGGTGCTAGGAATAACATTTTCAGAGAAAAGAAGACTATCCAAGTTACTGAAGTTTGTCCACTTACCGTGTGAATGTTTCAATCCTGTAATGTTTCCTCTTAGTGCTGCTAAAATTTTAAAACCAACTTGAGTAAGTTAAATGGTGAAAGATACACACTCTGGTTAGATGTGGGTGCTGGGCATTTTATTGCACTCAGTCTCAAATTGAACAAAGCTGAGGTTTTCTGTTGTGTTTTATACTGCATTGTGTTCATTTTAAAGAGTGCTGTATAAATGGTAGCATATGGGTGCACACATAGTTTTAAAAGGGATTTCTTATACATACAATGGGAATATAAATAGAATTGGTAAAAATTGCTTTATGCAGGCCCATTATATATGTGTGTGTGTGTGTGTGTGCTAATATATATATATATATATATATATGGATAGTCTTCTTTTCTCTGAAAATGTGTGTGTGTGTGTGTGTGTGTGTGTGTGTGTGTGTGTGTGTGTGTACACATGTTTGCATTTTCTCAGGTTGTGTGACTTAACATCAGACAGCGAGGTGTTGTAAAAGTTATGCTAATATATATATATATGCTTTATATATATGGATAGTCTTGGATAGTCTTCTTTTCTCTGAAAATGTACACACACACAGGCCTGGTCTACACTAGGCATTTATGGCGACTTTAGCGCCGTTACATCGACTTAACCCTGCACCCGTCCACACCACGAGGCCATTTAGTTCGACATAGAGCTCTCTTTAAATCGATTTCTGTAATCCTCCCCAACGAGAGGAGTAGCGCTAAATTCGAAATGGCCAAATCGAATTAGGCTAGGTGTGGATGGAAATCGACGCTAATAGCTCCGGGAGCTATCCCACAGTGCACCACTCTGTTGACGCTCTGGACAGCAGTCCGAGCTCGGATGCTCTGACCAGCCACACCCCGGGAAAATTTGAATTCCTTTTCCTGTCTGGGCAGTTTGAATCTCATTTCCTGTTTGGACACCGTGGCGAGCTCAGCAGCAGTGGCAAAGATGCAGAGCTCTCCAGCAGAGATGGCCGTGCAATCCCAGACTAGAAAGAGGGCCCCAGCATGGACTGATCGGGAAGTCTTGGATCTCATCGCTGTGTGGGGAGATGAGTCCGTGCTTGCCGAGCTGCACTCCAAAAGACGGAATGCAAAGATCTACGAGAAGATCTCTAAAGCCATGGCAGAGAGAGGATACAGCCGAGATGCAACGCAGTGCCGCGTGAAAATCAAGGAGCTGAGACAAGGCTACCAAAAAACCAAAGAGGCAAACGGACGCTCCGGATCCCAGCCCCACACATCCCGTTTCTACGAGGCACTGCATTCCATCCTAGGTGCGGCCGCCACCACTACCCCACCACTGACCGTGGACTCTGAGGATGGGATATTGTCCGCGGCCGGTTCCTCCGACATGTTAGCTGACTGGGAAGATGAGGAAGGAGATGAGGAGGACGAGGCAGTCGACAGCGCTGGCACCGCTGATTTCCCCAACAGCCAGGAGCTCTTCATCACCCTCACAGAGATCCCCTACCAACCGTCCCCATCCCTTACCCCGGACACAGATTCAGGGGAAGGATCAAGCAGTAAGTGTTTTAAATATCTTAACATTTATTTATAACAGAACTTGCATATTTTAAATATTAACAATAGCTAAAGTGCTTTCAAGTATGTAAACTTTTATTTATAACAGAACAGGAAGATTTGAAATATTAACAATGGGTAAAGTGCTTCTAAACATGTAAACAGGAAAGTGCAACAAAAAGGGGAATCTGAACAAAGGGTATCATGATTACTGTGTCTTTGGCCGCTTCAATGTATAGTCCGAACCATTTTAAGAAAATTCAACAATGTCCGCTTCATGATTACACTGCCCAAGACGCTCCACTCTTTTGTCCCTCCAAGGGCATCTAACCCAAAAACTGGTCGATGTGTCCGGGGATAGAGGCGAGATCCCCCGGGGAGAACTCCTCATAGGCCTCCTGCAGGTGTCTTTCCAGCCTAATTATCAGGTTCTTTGGCAGGGAGAGCTTATTAGGCCCCCCCGTGGTATGACACGTTTCCCTGCCACAACGCCAGCAGGTATTCGGGGATCATGGCCTTGCACAGCATAGCAGCAAATGGCCCCGGTTTCTGCAGGCTGTCCCGAAGCATCTTCTCCTTCTGGCTCTCCGAGACCCTCAGGAGGGTGATGTCTGGCATGACGCCCTGCTTTGAATTAGGTAGGGGAAAGTTAGTATTGGGACTGCTTGCCCGTTCCTTTACAGAACTGCAACCACCGGTTTACAGCCACGCGTTTTACAGCCGCGAGGGGCTGGGACAGGGGCAAAGTTCATGCTTGCAGGATTGCTGCCAGCAGAGACTCGCATTGCTTTCTATGTGAAAGGAGGCCAGTGCCACGCTTAAAGTTTTAAGCAGCCACAAGTCTACGGCTTACCATGTTTGCCAGCTAGACAAAGTCCGGTGTCCTGCCCCGCTCCTCAGCTCGCCACAGCAAGACCGCAGGCACTGTAGGCAAGGGCCGAAAATTCGACCTTGTCCTCAGTGCGCGTGTGATAGGTGCTCTGTATGGTCTTGTTCACAGAGAAAGACTATGTTCTCTGTTCACAGATACATTGATCTGTCTCAGGAATTCACTCCCTTTTTCCAATTCCCACAGCCACATCTGCCCAGAGGCTAGCGCACATTAGGAGGAGGAAGAAGAGGACACGGGAAGACATGTTTGCTGAGCTAATGGGATGCTCCCGAGCACAGGCAGCCCAGCAGACACAGTGGAGGGAGAACTTGTCCCAAATGCACCGGGCAAACATGGAACGGGAGGAGAGGTGGCGACAGGAGGACCAGCAGGCGACTCAAACGCTGCTTGGACTAATGAGGGAGCAAACGGACACGCTCTGCCGCCTTGTGGATGTTCTGCAGGACCGGAGGCAGGAGGAGAGAGCCCCGCTGCAGTCTCTCTCTAACCGCCCTGCCCCGCCACCAAGTCCCATACCCCCCTCACCCAAAGTCCAAACACGGAGGGGCAGCAGGGGCAGTGAAAACTTTCACTCCACCCCAGCGGACAGCTATAGCACTAGAAGGCTCTCATTCCCCAAAATCTGAAAAGTCCTTTCCTACCCGCCTCACACAAGACCCCGTCCAAGTTTCACCCCCCCGTTCCATGTGTGGTTGTTAATAAAAAATACGTTTCTGTTCATTACTGTTTCCATCCTCTTCTTTTGGAGGAGAGTCTGTCTGAAGGGGGGGGAAGGGGCTTGGTAATTAGACAGGACAGTCACCTTTAGCAGGGGGCAGGCCCAGCAGCAGGGCACATACACAGTGCAGTGACTAGTAACCCTGGTCAGTCTGGGAGGTGGCTTTCATGTTCTGTGGGGGGGGCGGGGTTGCTCTGTGACTTTGTGGCGGGGGAGGGCAGTTTAGAAGCATCATTAGCATCACAACACTAAACCCAGGTTTAAAACATTCCCGCGAAAACAGTAATGAAGACAACGGTGTTCATTAGCAAAACAGAACAGATTTTATTTTTTGGGAAGGGGGTGAAGGGGGTAACTGGGTAAAGAAACGGGGGCAAGTTCAGCTTCTGTGTCCACAAACTTAAAAGTCACTGGGTACCCTGCTCAGTCTTGAAACTGGCTTTCAAAGCCTCCCGGATGCACAGCGCGTCCCGCTGGGCTCTTCTAATCGCCCGGCTGTCTGGCTGGGCGTAATCAGCAGCCAGGCTATTTGCCTCAACCTCCCACCCCGCCATAAAGGTCTCCCCCTTGCTCTCACAGAGATTGTGGAGCACACAGCAAGCTGCTATAACGATGGGGATATTGGTTTCGCTGAGATCACAGCGAGTCAGTAAGCTTCTCCAAGTAAATACCAGTCAGGGCTGCTCGCATGCGGGTGTCCTTGCGCTTCAGGGCAGGGGACAGCAACTCACAAAGTTCCAGGAAAGTCCCCTTCTGCATGCGAAAGTTTAGCAGCCACTGGGATTCATCCCAGACCTGAAGCACTATGCGGTCCCACCAGTCCGTGCTTGTTTCCCGGGCCCAGAATCGCCGTTCAACAAAATCCACATGCCCCATTGCAAACGTGATGTCCTCGGCGCTGGGTGTCGTGGTTTCTGACAGGCGTGTGCTACTCTCGGAGTTCAGGTCCTCACTCCGCTGCCGTAGCCTCCTCGCCTGATTTCTCTCTATCTGCCTCTGTGAAAGGTGCATGATGAGCTGCGAGGCGTTGAGAACGGCCACAACTGCAGCGATGGTCGCAGCGGGATCCATGCTCGCGGTGCTGTGGCGTCCGCGCTGTCACTGACCAGAAAAGTACGCGAACTTATTTCCCGCCGGCGCTTTCAAGGAGGGAGGGAGGGCGGGAGTGACGATTGGATGACGACAGTTACCCAAAAGCACCCTCGAGACATTTTTTTCCCCCAGAAGGCATTGGGGGCTCGACCCAGAATTCCAATGGGCAGCGGGGACTGCGGGAACTGTGGGATAGCTGCCCACAGTGCACTGCTTCCAATGTCGACGCTTTCCCCGGTAGTGTGGACTGACAAAGTCGAATTACTGTCCTTAGTGTGGACACACACGTTCGACTTTCTAATATCGATTGCACATATTCGATTTAACTAAAATCGAACTACTCTCGTAGTGTAGACATACCCACACATTTTCAGAGAAAAGAAGACTATCCAAGACTATCCATATATATATATATATATATATATATATATATATATTAGCATAACTTTTAGCAGAGCCAGCAGCTCAATGTTTATGCTGGTTTACATCAACACCTCGCTGTCTGATGTTAAGTCACACAACCTGAGAAAATGCAAACATCCCACTGAAAATCTTGACTATGAGGTGATGTATGTATCTTTCCCAAGATCACACAATTAATGCCAGTCAAGAACACAACGTGGGCTCCTGATTCCTGGTAGCCCTCATCTACTTTAACCACTAGACACGTTCCTTAAAGTCAGTAAGTACACCGAGACAAAATAAATAGGGTGGCTGGGTTGTGAGTGAGGGCTGAACAGTCCCTGGATAGAGCTACATCGTATCATAGTCCCGTGAGTGTCCATTAACCCTGTTTGTGTTTATTAATAAGACAAAGGGCTGGATTCAGACACTGGCAGCAAGGTGCAAGCCATCCTGTGACATCTCTTTTCCCCTGTATTGCAGAACAGTCACCTCTGGAGGAAGGTCCACTCTGATCTCCTTAGGAGCTTGAAGAAGCTGGTATTAGTATCTGCTAGGGCCTACACCAGCAGAAGCTGCTGTGAACCGACACATTCATAGGTGCTGGAACTAGGGGTGCTGGGGGTGCTACCGCACTCCTTGGTTTGAAGTGGTTTCCATCATATACAGGGTTTACAGTTTGGGTCAATAGCTCTCAGCACCCCCACTATACAAATTGTTCCAGCATCCCTGGACACATCCCATGGCTCCCTTCCCTGGTTTTATCTGCTTCTTGGCCAGCGCCATCCACTGTTTGCGTCGAGCTGCCCATATAGATGTTTGTGCGGGCATACAGATGTTTGTGGCCATCTTGCAGGGCTGCAACTACTCATACTAGAAAGTCCATCTGGGTTGGGAGAGTGCTCTGTCCTGGTTAATGCTGGGAGAAACTGGAGGTGAATGTAGCTCAAAGGCGCTGGGTGGTAGAAAACATACAATCAAATACCTCACCTGGGTCATTGAAACTACAGTGTGACATTTGCTAGTGGTTCTTACTCAGGGAGAATACTTTGCGCTGACACAGATAATTTTGAGTGCACAAGTCACTGAATATTTGAAAGATACTTAACATTTCACATGCTAACTAAGAAATTATTTTTCTGAGGCAGAGCGTAATGACATCCTGAAAGCTGGTGGCACTTTCCAGATTATTCAAGGGGAATGACCTTGAAATAGATCAAAGTCCAACGAGTTATTAAAAATTGAGCAGAAATTGGTTGAGGCAGGAGAAAATATGATTTGTACTCATGGTACCTGAATTATAAATGCATCTTATTGACTGCATCCAATTCCCAAAAGAATATCGGATTGCTAAGAATGTGCCCCTTTGGAAAGAAGGCAGTAGAGATTCTAAAATTGTACATCCATATCGAAATGTTCACGTTTCAAAAACTGCAGCCGGTGATCTCAGTTCTCAGCTGTGTCAAGTTTGCCTTTCCAGTTTTCTGCTCCCCCAGTCCTGTGCATGGGTTGTGCAAGAGGTGCATTTTCACTCTCCCAGGCACACCAGTGCAACAGTCAAGGACAACCTGGGCCTTAAATGAGCTGTTGGACAAGCTTCTGCTTCCATCAGTCTGTTCAGGCATTGATGGTAACTAGGCAAACATTTGGGTGTTTCTTTCTTTGAAAGGGCAGAATTAGTTAAAAAACAACAATAAAAAACAAAAAACCCTGAATGCATATAACTCTGCTGCAAGGTTCTCTATGCTCCGTTGAATCTCTTATTCACTTCTATATTCCTGCTCACCGTTGATTTGTGTCTGTGATTGTGCTTCACCTTGGTTGCAATTTTGTAAAAGTGGTGATACAAGAAAAAAGTATCCAATAATTTAGATGCATTTCAGAAGCGCATTCAAACCGCTTTAATCTGGAAATCTCACAGGAACTGTTTTTCACAAAAGTTAGCCCATACCCTCTGATTTCAGCCTCTTGAAATACTTTGAGAATAATTTGGCTTGCATCAGTTCAATGTATTTGCTTCCTGCCCCCTTTCCAAAGGAGAAGAAGATGGATGTGAAATTAATTCAAAATAAAAATAAGTTTGCCTGACCTTTTTAAATGTCAAGAAAGTCTCAGGCTAGTTGTTTTTGTTTTGGCTTTTTTGAACTTTGAACAAAGATTTAACCCTGTTCCCGTTTCATCTAAACTGGGTCACTTACCTCTTAGAAATAAGTGTTCAGTGTTTGCTAAATCATGCAAGGTGCGGTTTTCAGAAGTATAAAGCTTATACAGGGTAAACTCATAAATTGTTCACCCTCTATAACACTGATAGAGAGATAGGCACAGCTGTTTGCTCCCCCAGATATTAATACTTGCTCTGGGTTAATTAATAAGTAAAAAGTGATTTTATTAAATATAAAAAGTAGGATTTAAGTGGTTCCAAGTAGTAACAGACAGAACAAAGTAAATTACCAAGCAAAATAAAACAAAAACACGCAAGTCTAAGCCTAATACAGTAGGAAACTAAATGCAGGTAAATCTCACCCTCAGAGATGTTCCAATAAGCTTCTTTGACAGAGTAGACTCCTTCCTCATCTGGGTCCAGCAATCACTCACACCCCCATAGTTACTGTCCTTTGTTCCAGTTTCTTTCAGGCATCTCTTTAGGGGTGGAGAGGTTATCTCTTGAGCCAGCTGAAGACAAAATGGAGGGGTTTCCAGGGGCTTATATAGTCTTTCTCTTGTGGGTGGAAACCCGTCTCTCCTTCTGTGTAAAATCCCCTCCACAAGATGGAGTTTTGCAGTCACATGGGCAAGTCACATGTCCATGCATGACTCAGTTCTTTACAGGCCCACACCACTGTTTATATGTTAGTTTGACATTCCCAGGAAAGCTCAGATGTGGATTGGCGTCTCTCAAGGTCCATTACTAGTTAAGCATTCCCAATTACTTGAATAACCCCTTCACACTATGTTTACCAAATCTGCCTTATATGCTTCCTACAGCAAACACTTTAAATACAAGCATAGAGCCAATGCTCATAACTTCAGATATAAAAATGATACATGCATAAGAATAGGATGAATACATTCAGTAGAACATAACCTTTGCAAAGATAAGTTACATGGCATATCTAGCATAAAACATATTCCAGTTATGTCATATTTACACTCATAAGCATATTTCTATAAAGGATTATGGGGTGCAACGTCACACACACCACATGGTGTGAGACCTGGGTAACCTACAGACAACATCTTAAGTGACTGGAGTGGTTCCAACAGCACTGCCTTAGAAGGATTCTCAGGATCTGGTGGGAAGACCGACACATTAACACCAGCGTTCTCTCTGCAGCCAACATCAGCAGTGTGGAAGCACAGGTCATGAAACACCAACTCCGCTGGGCTGGCCACTGTGTACGTATGCCTGACACTCGCCTCTTCTCTCAGTTAAGTCAGGGAAGAAGGGCTTGCGGAGGGCAGCAGAAGCACTTCAAAGATATACTGAAAGTATGCCTTAAAAAGGGAGGCATCAACCTAACAAACTGGGAGGACTCGGAGCGGAGCAGAACAGAGTAGCGCCACACCATACACCAAGCCACAGCTCACTTTGAGGAGAACAGATGTGCTCATGAGACAGAGAAGCGACAAAGGAGGAAAGAAAGGGCACAACACTCCAGCCAACCACTATGTCTCCTCCAAGATTACACCTTTCACTTCTGTGGGAAAATCTGCAGGGCACAAATTGGGCTCCTCAGCCACTTAAAAACCCACCAATAAACCCCCTCGCCAGACATCATCCTCGTATCAAGGGATAGCCGAAGAAGACGACACCATATGGGTCTTTGCACTGCAGGGAGCTGAGCTGCTATATGAATTTTTTCCCAAGTGAATTGTGGGAGAACTTTTCTGTCCCTTCAAAGCACCCGGGACAAATTGTGGGGAGGCACTGGAGAACTCAAGGGGCATGAGGTGTCCTCGATCTGCTCATCAGCTGCCAGCCAACTTGCGTTTAAAGCACCACCACAGTCAAGTTAAGGGCTTTTGTGTGTGGACAGTTAGGGGCAACACTTGAGTTATTACTCAAGCTAACTTTTCAGTAAAGACAAGTCCTTTAAGAAAGCTCAGTGAAGCTGTGGTGCCACAAAAGCATTCGTAAGGTGCTAAGGATCTAGTCCATTTAGTTACCCTAAGGCAAAATTGGTCAGAGTTTAAGCAGGATCACTCCACATTGAAGACAACTAGACGACATTGAAGACAACTATGCTCAGTTGGCAAGAGCAAATGGGACAAATGCCCAGTTTGGCCAAAAAAGTCAGGACAGCTGGGACAGGGCTTAAAAAAGGGACAGTCCTGGCCAAACATATGGTCACCCTATGCAGGTGGCTTGTTTCTTCCCCCCAAAATTTGCTAATAAGCAGCATGCTGTGCTAACATCTGAATCCCATTAACTTTGTGTAGTAAAGAGAGCCTTATTAGCAACCTCTCAGATTCCAGCTGGATTTTTGTAATGCAGTGAATGAATTGGTGTTTACACAGTGATCCAATTTGTCTTGAGGTTCTCTCTGTATAAGTGTACAGTTGCGTTCACCACACACACACAGAGTTCTGAGGGAATTTACTACTGTTGTGCAGCATAAGTCATTTTAAAATGTTGCTAGCACCTGATTCATCACAGCATTGCACTAGCATAAAACTGGAACAATGCCATAGTAGAGTAAGCCCTTAGTTGGGTTTAACAGAGCTGTATGATAAATTGTTAAAGTGTGCACAGATTAATTATTTAAGCTCTGTATTAAGGAGAGCTGGTCAAAAATGTTCCAGTGGAACAGTTTTCTGTTGGAAAATGCGATTTCAGTAAATTGAAACATTTCTAGAAGTGTTCAACCTTGTCTGAATGGCAGGCTTAGATTTTTCTGCAACAAAAATTCTTGAAAATTTCCTTCCAGAGGAAGTTTTGAAGCTTCAACTTTTTGTTCTTATTTGGGATAAAACAAACTTTGAAAGGGTCAGAATTTCCCCTGTAATGGAAATTCCATGTTTTGAACAGCTCTGATATTGAGGTTCTCTTGCTCCTCTAGCACAACAGGGATAGCTCAGTGGTTTAAGCATTGGCCTGCTAAACCCAGGGTTGGGAGTTCAATCCTTGAGGGGGCCACTTAGGGATCTGAGGCAAAATCAGTACTTGGTCCTGCTAGTGAAGGCAGGGGACTGGACTCAATGACCTTTCAGGGTCCCTTCCAGTTCTAGGAGGTAGGTATATCTCCATTTATTATTAACAGCTAATTTTCCAAGGCATTATGCACTTTTAGGTTCAGGACAGAATCAATTATTACCATTATTATTTAAATATTTATATTATGTTATCATCCCAATGGTCCCATCATTAAGACCCTATTATGCTAGGCACTGTACAAAAGTAGACACAGTCCCTACCAAAGATTTTATGGTCTAATTGATCTTGTTACTAGGACTAAATGCTTGAAATGCCTTCCCCCTTCCCCCTCCATCCCGATATTTCTTTCATGGACTTCCTGGACCTCAGACTGGGCACACAAGAATAAGAAGGTCTATGTTTATTTCTTTCCCAGAGGAGGTGGATGGAGAGTAGGTGGAGCCTTGGTCCCATGTATCCTCGCTCATTGCGGTCAGTCACACACTTGCTGGCCATACTTCGCTTACCAGGGGCAAGATTGGAGCAGGGAAGAAATTGTGATTTCCTGAGCCACATCAGTTCCTTATCAAGGATACTCTGTGTTGCCCCCCGTTGAAGCCAAGAATTTAAGGAGATTCAAAAAGGAATTTGATCTTTTTATGGATATCAAAATTACCCAGAGTTGTTATAATCAGTGACAACAAATGTTCGATAGGATGTTAAACCTTGTGCTTCAGGGCTTAAGCCAATCACTGACTACCAGAGACCAGGATGAGATCTAATGGGGACAGATTATCCCACTGTGATCAATTACGGAATCTCTCTGTGCAATTCATAAATTGTGGTTGATGCTATGAAGTTGTCTTATAAAATTGCTGTGTTTTTGAATACCTTTGTGTGGATGTGGAATACACCCCTTGCCGATGAGCTGTGTCCTCTCCCTCTCACACCAGGTACCACGGTGGGCTGTTAGAACATAATGGCCATCTGTTCAGGTGGAAGCACCTTGGGGCAATGGATTAACTGCCTAGGAGAACCAGTTTTCTTCTACCGTCTTTGCAGGGGCTGGTGTTTGGAGAGTGGAAAATCCACAAATGCGGAATAAAGACACCAAGGTGTTGATGCCTTAAAACCACAGCGGTTGGGTGGATCAGAGGAAGGCTGTTATGGACCAGGATGTCTGGCCTAGCAGTAAGAGCAGGAGTCAGGTCTAGTGGGCAGAGCAGGCGTCCAGGTTGGGGAACAAGGCCAAGGGTTGGCATCAGAGTCAACTGACAGTTACCAGAGCCAGGGATCAAGCCAGGTCAGAACCAGGGATCGAAGCTAAGGGTCAGAGCTGAGGTAAGATACCAAATGTCATGGGCCAAGCCATAGTCAGGGCCAGAAGTTGGAGGCTGGGGTCAGAGCCAGAACTGGTAAGTGAGGATTGGAGGCGAGGTGTAAGGGCAGGAACCTGAGGAGAGGCAAGGATCAAGCACCGAGCAGGAGCACAGTGGGAACAGGAGCAAAGGCAGGAGTGAGGCAGGAGCCAGGAGCAGAGGAGGAATCAGGAACGGGGTTGGGAGAATGAGGCAGGCACAAGCAGGGTCCAGTGCAGACACAAAAGAAATCACCTTGTTGCTCAGACAAACTTCCTGTGCCTCCTGGCTTAAATCGCATAGTTTCACCAGTCGGTGCAGCTGGGCGATCATCCAGTCCGGGCTCCTGTGGATGGTGCGTTGGCTGAGGCTATAGTCCTGCTGGCTTCTCAGCCTAGCAGGTTTCAGCAGACATTGGGCGGAGGCCAGGATGAAGTGGCTGTCTGGGGACTCCCAGTCCTAGGTTGAAGACCTGGGATAGCACAAAGGCTCCATACTGAACCATACAGGCTGCTTTGGGCTGGAGAGGGGAAGAGATGGGGAGGCAGGGGAGTTTGGTTTAACTGCATACCAGTCAGAGAAGGCTCTGTGATTTGGAGAAGAAGTCATGCAGCTGCAGGGGAAGTATCGTGGGCACACCAGAAGATGCAGCTCAAGCCCAAAGAACTTTCCAGAGTGGTGGAAAACCTGAGGTAGGGAAATACATATAGGTCTGTTTATTATTTTGTCTAGATCTGTGTCTCTCTTGTGCTGTTAGGTAAAGAGTGATGGTATTTTATTAACTTGCACAAAGTCTGTCATTGTCTGTTGGCTTTCATGCCCCCGACTGTAAACCAACGTGCCCACATGGCTCGACGTCTGGGAGAAGGTGTATCTAAGCTACAGGGAGGTCAGAGGGGTCAGCCCTCGTCCTTGGGACTAGACACTTTGATTGCCAGGTCTCAGCTCTCAGAAGAGAGTGCTAGAGAGAGGATGAGAAGGAGAATGGAAAACCTGCCTTATGAGAGGAGACTCAAAGAGCTTGTTTAGCTTAGCCAAAAGAAGGCCAAGGGGAGATATGATTGCTCTCTGTGAATACATCAGAGGAATAAATATCCAGGAGGGAGAGGAGTTATTTAAGTTAAGTACCAATGTTGACACGAGAACAAATGGATATAAACTGCCCATCAACAAGTTTAGGCTAGAAATTAGAAGAAGGTTTCTAACCATCAGAAGAGTGAAGTTCTGGGACAGCCTTCCAATGGGAGCAGTGGGGGGAAGAAAAACCTAACCGGCTTCATGACTGAGATTGATCAGTTTGTGGAGGGGATGGGCTGATGAGGCTGCCTACAATGGCATGTAGCCAATCTGCAACTGCTAGTAGCAAATATCCCCAAAGGCCAGTGAGTTGGAGGGCTCTGAGTTACTACACAGAATTCTTTCCGAGGTGTCTGGCTGTTGGGTCTTGCCAACATGCTCAGGGTCTAACTGATTGCCATAGCTGGGGTCAGGAAGGAACTTTCCCCATGGTCAGATTGTCAGAGACCCTGCATTTTTTTTGGTTTTGCCTTCCTCTGCAGCATGGGGCACAGTCATTTGCAGCTTTAAACTAATGTAAATGGTGGATTCTCTGTAACTGAAGTCTTTAAACCACGATTTGAGGACTTCAGTAACTCAGCCAGAGGTTAGGGCTCTATTACAGGAGTGGGTGAGCAAGATTCTGTGGCCTGTGATGTGGTCCAACTACATGATCATCATGGTTCCTTCTGGCCTTAAAGTCTATGAGTCTAGAGAGAGTTTCTGCACCATGAAAATTCACCTAGAGACCCCAAGCCAGGGACAGTGCCAGGACTCAGCTCAGACTCTGGAGGCCAGTGAGTTGTATCCCCTCACAGAAGTCTGGGGAGTGTCCAGTGGGGCTCAGCTTGATCTGTAATACACACATCAACGGCTGTGAGTTTCTCACACCCTACTCTGAAGCATCTGCTTCTGGCCACTCTCAGAGGCAGGATGCTGGGTGTGATCCAGGATGGAAATTCCTATGTTGTTATGGGCTGTATACATGTGGCACCAGATAGCCCTAAAACAGGTGAAAGCATTTTCAGACAGAGTCGAGTTTTCCTTGTTTGATTTAAAAGGTGTGCTTTTCCCACAACCTTGTGAATTAGGATGATTATTCTGAAGAAATCCATTAATCCCACAAGGACAGGGTTCTGTCACCTAGTTGTTTCAGTGGAATATATTTAATACTAACAGTAATATCTGGAATCCCTAACAGTTGCTCTGCAAAGTCAGTTTAAATCCGTTTAATCTCTGTCATCGATGCTAGTGTCCTTGCGATTCCTCTCAGGAAGAAGTTAAAGGAGGAGAATTATAGAGAAAATTCTCTTCAGATTTAGTTGTAAAATAATCAGCTTCTCATCAGTTCTGGTGAGAAATAATTTCATTGGTATTTTAAAAGTGCCACTAATATATTTTAAAAATATAAATGTGCAACCCTGCAAAGCTTTGCTCATGCCAGTGTTCCTTACTCATGCGGTAAGCCCAATGCCTTCTACTAGAGCGAAGCAAATTTTTTCAATGAATAGAAACTTTGGTGAAAAAAGCTCTGAAATTGTTTGCGAATTGAGGTCAAAGTTGATGAACAGTTTCAGCCTGGAAAAAAATCCTGATAAAAAAAATTATTTTGAAAAGTTTTATTTTCAGTTACTTTGAAAATGTGTTTCAACTTTTCATTTAGAAATGGCATTTTGTTTTCAAAGTCAACAAATTTAAAAAAACACACAAAAAAGTAAAAATACCATAAACCACCCAAATAAAAAAAATTGGGGAAAACCTCTCTTTTGAGTTGACCCAAAAGGTTTTAGTCAATTTGAAACTAAATTTTTTCAAGTTTTTTGATTCAACCAATATTTTTGAAGAAAAAAAAGAGAAGATTTTTTTCTAATTTTTTAAATCTCTTTCTACAAGATTTACTGATGTTTTAAAGGTTTCCAGGCTTGGGTCCTAGACCCCTATATAACAGAGCAGTTAAGCATATGCATAACTTTCAGCGTGTGGGTGGTCTCACTGAATTAATGGAAATATGAATGTTCTTAAAGTTATGCACATGTTTAAATGCTGTGCTGAAGAGGGATGGGATTACTCATGTGATTAAAGTTAGACAGGTGCATAAATACCTTGCTCATCTGGGGGCAACAATGCACATTGGTGAGCATGTCAGGGTTGGAGGGAAATTAATATGACTGCAGCCTCATGTTTTCCAGTATAATTTTAGCAATGGTTATTTTATTGTGCAAATAATGGGAGAGTCCAGCTTCTATCCCGGCAACATAGGAATTGATGGGATCTTTTTAGGTACTGCTTTTTGCTCTATGCCTGTAAATGGGCCCAGGAACCAGTTCTAATTAAATTTCAAATTTCCATCTGATGCATTTACTATCTTGCAGTTTTGATTCTAGTTTGAGTGGAGATACTGCAATAAAAAAGGCTCTTTTACCGTATTCTACTCTTTTGCTGCCGGACTCAGCCAGAACTCACAATTGCAGAAAGTCTCAAAAATAAAAGTTCAGCAAACATTTGAGAACTTATAAAAAAGTTTGTGTCGCAAATGGATAAAGATTTTTTTTCTTCCCCTTGAATCAGTTTAATTACCCATATTACTTATGCCTTTCAGAGCATAAAGCAGCATAAAGCTGCATTACTTTAATCCATTCCCAAACATGAATAAATCAGCTGTAAATGGAAGCTAATAAAGGCTGTGATTTCTTCATTTAATAGTTTATTTTGGTGGAAATGATAGTCACCCTTTAACAGTAATTTCCTTTGGAGATTTTTTTTTAATTTGGTGGGTTATTGATTTGGTAGTTCTGGTCCTACATTGCCCTGTAATTTGATGAGGCACTTCACTACTTTGTGTGTGTGTGTGTGTATGAATGTATGTAGTGCAGTTAATGAAAAGTGTATGCTTATATATGGGCTATATAACAATTTAAATAATTTCAATTTTGAAAGCTGTGGGTAGCATAATTCAGCAATGGTTTCCAGCGTTTCAGTGCTGCTGTTAGGTATTTTTCATCCAGTGCTACTTATGTATCCCACGTTGAAAGTAAGAGGGCTGAGAAGAATTCAAAGTCAATGACCTGGCATTAGGGACCAGGGATGGATTTTTCAAAAGTGCCTACCTGACTTAGAAAGTCAATGGAACATGTGCTCCAATGTCACTTTTAGCTTTCTTTAAAAATTCTCACCCCAGAATGGCAAGGCCTGTTGGCAGTTAGAAGTCTCTAA
>NW_020664448.1:7901928-8025197 GCF_002925995.2 Terrapene triunguis | reverse complement strand
ACTATCACTACATCAAAATTTGGTGACATTTGAGATCAGACATTATACAACTCTTTATACTTCTGATAGCAAGATTGTGACATTTCAGATCTGAAATGTCATAAGTCTTTTTTCAGTTAGATATTTGCTGTTTTTAAAAAAATGGATATATAGATAGTTGCTTTATATATGTTGACAGGAGACCTATACATATCTACACCCACACTATGTATTGTAACTTAATATTTTAGACAAGTTTAAAGCCAAAAATCTTAGATCTAAACACTTACATCCAAATTTTGGAATAGTTCACATGGATATTCATCTAGAGCGCTCTCTCTCTTTGGTGGCCATCATTGTGTATCTGATCACAACTCTAAATGATATCCTGGTAACACTCTCTCTTGTTTTCTGTCTTTATATTTCACATTTATACAATCAAATATCAATAGCAGAACAAAGTGTTAATAAACAATTGTTAAAAAGATAACTTTTAGTTGAACTCATCTAATGAACCTAAACTTCCCCCTCATGCTCAGATGACTCCCATCTCTGCCCTTATGAGTAAATATTGAAGATCCCTGACTCCAAATACTTGCTTCAATAGTAATCTCTTACATTCCTTCAAAAATATATTCACTGCAGCAGAATTACTAGTGAAGATGGAATTGGGAGCCGAGTCCTCAGTATTTCCTTATAAGGGCAAAGATAGGCATCCTCTAGAACAGTGTTTCTCAATGACTGGTGTGTGGACCAGCACCGGTCCCTGAGAAGTCTTGGAGACCATTTAGGAAGGCAGAAAGCCGGTTCCTGGTATCAAAAAGGTTGAGAAACACTGCTCTAGAAGGTGATGAATGTATGGACCAACATGGCAGATGTGTGTCTGATTGGCTGGGCTGAATTCTTCTAGGCTGCTGCAGAAAAACATACACATTTTTTGCTATTTGGGCACCTGACAGTTATGAGGCATCAAAATGGACCCCAAGTCTACAAACTGACATAAGAGTCTGAGGGCTGATGCCATCAATAGAGGAGGAGGTTATGAAGGAAGTGATTTCTTCAGAGCACTTTCCTCTTCCTGCAAGAATCACTTTAGGCTTGCTGGGGGTCACCTTTAACCAGCTGCTATTTGTCCAGGTACAGATTTTGGCTAGGCCAGGGGTTCTCAAACTTCTTTACACTGTGACCCCCTTCTGACAATAAAGTTACTACATGATCCCAGAGCGAGGGGGCTCAGCCCAAGTCCCACTGCCCCAGGTGCGGGGGAGAGGGAGCCACAGTCTGAGCCCCGCCACCCCAGGTGGGGATGCAGTTCAGGCTACAGCTTTAGCCCTGGGTCCCAGCAAGTCTAATGCTTTAATGGGCTACCCCATTAAAATGGGGCCATGACCCACTTTGGCATCCTGAAACCACAGTTTGAGAACCACTGGGCTAGGCCATGGGAAAGCTGAGAGATGGTGCTTTTTCTTACACGGCTTGTTGTCTTTGTCCTTTAGGACTTACAATGTAATGTACTGCACAGTTCTGCAAACATGTAGCTACTGGTTGTGATGCTTAATAATAGTGTGAGCAGTCCGATTAAAGTCATGGTAGTGAACATCACCCTGGGTAGAAAATGTTTCCAGGACTGGGCCCTAAATGACCACATCACAAAAATAGCCACAGGCCATCATGGCAAGGGGCAGGGAAGGTTGATGGGGGAAAGACAGCAGAATATACAAGGAGGGGGCACCTGTGCTTTCAGGAAGTCAGTTATTTTCGTGGACAGTAGATTGTTGAGTTGATGGGATAAGAGGGAAGATCCTCTCCGGGATTGGTAACTGGTTAAAAGATAGGAATCAATGGTCAGTTTTCAGAATGGAGAGAGGTAAATAGTGGTGTCCCCCAGGGGCCTGTACTGGGACTAGTCCTATTCAACATATTCATAAATGATCTGGAAAAGGGGGTTGTTAGAATATAGATATAAAGGCCTATATTTTAAGAACTTAGGTGTATTTTTATCACATAGCTAGTTACAGGGGTATAAAAACAAAGAATAAAAATCACAGTCTGCCTGTGTATGGGCCGTCTCTCACCAGGACAGTCTGAGGCCTTGTTCTTAGGCTAAGGCCTTTGGCTAAGCAGCAGGGGTAGCCATAAACTGGAAAGCGTACGGTCACATCCTCACCTCCCAAACCAGTCACACTGAAATAAGGTGGTATTGGGCTGTTAGGAAGACGATCCTGTCCTGATAGTGCCCATCACCACCAGATAAAGAAACAGATCTTAAGATGGTTAAAGAAAACTTAGTTTGATAGCATCCTGTCTGGCAGGAAATCATTTATCAATGGTTGTGGTTGTGAAACCCTCATTTCTGTATTGTTTTATCTTTATGGCCCCCACTTTTCTATTGTTAACCTATCTGGTTCTCTAATTGTTTCTGTCTGCTGTATAATTAATTTTGCTAGGTGTAAGTTAATTAGGGTAGTGGGATATAATTGGTTAGAGAATTATGTTACAATATATTAGGATTGGTTAGTTAAATTTCAGTAAAATGATTGGTTAAGGTATAGCTGAGAATATTACTATACAAACTGGGTCAAACAGGAAGTGGAAGGGAAATTGGAATCATGTTTGTTAAGGGGGGAATGGGAACAGGGACACAGGCAAGGCTCTGCGGCATCAGAGCTGGGAAGGGCGACACTGGGTATAGAGACTGGTGTGAAGGACTTCGGAATATGCTTGCTTGGAATCTAACCCCAATAAACATTCCATTGTCTGCGCTTCGGACTTCTGGTTTTTGCTGCTTGCTGTCTGCGTGACAAGAACCAGGGAAGTGGGAGGGTGAAGGGAAAGCCCTCTAACAGGGGTAAACAGTGAGGTGACAAAATTCGGATGATACAAAACTACTCAAGATAGTTAAGTCCCAAGCAGACTGCGAAGAGCTACAAAAGGATCTCTGAAAACTGGGTGACTGGGCAACAAAATGGCAGATGAAATTCAATGTTGAAAAATGCAAAGTAATGCACATTGGAAAACATAATCCCAACTAAACATATAAAATGATGGGATCTAAATTAGTGGTTACCACTCAAGAAAGACATCTTGGATAGTTCTCTGAAAACATCCACTCAATGTGCAGCGCCAGTTTTACCCGGATTCTGCCATATATTTTATGTTATAGCAGTCTTGGATGATGACCCAGCACAGATTGTTCATTTTAAGAACACTTTCAATGCAGATTTGACAAAACGCAAAGAAGATATCAATGTGAGATTTTGAAAGATGGCTACAGCACTCGACCCAAGGTTTAAGAATCTGAAGTGCCTTCCAAAATCTGAGAGGGACAAGGCGTGGAGCATGCTTTAAAATCATAGAATCATAGAAGATTAGGATTGGAAGAAAGCTCAGGAGGTCATCTAGTCCAACCCCCTGCTCAAAGCAGGACCAACACCAACTAAATCATCCCAGCCAGGGCTTTGTCAAGCCGGGCCTTAAAAACCTCTAAGGATGGAGATTCCACTACCTCCCTAGGTAACCCATTCCAGTGCTTCACCACCCTCCTAGTGAAAAAGATTTTCCTAATATCCAACCTAAACCGCCCCCACCGCAACTTGAGACCATTGCTCCTTGTTCTGTCATCTGCCACCACTGAGAACAGCCAAGCTCCATCCTCTTTGGAACCGCCCTTCAGGTAGTTGAAGGCTGCTATCAAATCCCCCCTCACTCTTCTCTTCTGGAGACTAAATGAGCCCAGTTCCCTCGGCCTCTCCTCGTAAATCATGTGCTCCAGCCCCCTTATCACTTTTGTTCCCCTCCGCTGGACTCTCTCCTATTTGTCCACATCCTTTCTGTACTGGGGGGCCCAAAACTGGAGGCAATACTCCAGATGTGGCCTCACCAGTGCCGAATAGAGGGGAATAATCACTTCCCTCAATCTGCTGGCAATGCTCCCACTAATGCAGCCCAATATGCCGTTAGCCTTCTTGGCAACAAGGGCACACTGCTGACTCATATCCAGCTTCTCGTCAACTGTAATCCCCAGGTCCTTTTCTGCAGAACTGCTGCTTAACCAGTCGGTCCCCAGCCTGTAGCAGTGCATGGGATTCTTCCGTCCTAAGTGCAGAACTCTGCACTTGTCCTTGTTGAACCTCATCAGATTTCTTTTGGCCCAATCCTCTAATTTGTCAAGGTCACTCTGGACCCTATTGCTACCCTCCAGAGTATCTACCTCTCCCCCCAGCTTAGTGTCATCTGCAAACTTGCTGAGGGTGCAATCCATCCCATCATCCAGATCATTAACAAAGATGTTGAACAAAACTGGCCCCAGGACCAACCCCTGGGGCACTCACTTGATACTGGCTGCCAAGTAGACATCGAGCCGTTGATCACTACCCGTTGAGCCCAACAATCTAGCCAGCTTTCTATCCACTTTATAGTCCATTCATCCAATCCATACTTTTTTAAATTGCTGGCAAGAATACTGTGGGAGACCGTATCAAAAGCTTTGCTAAAGTCAAGATACATCACATGTCCACTGATTTCCCCATATCCACAGAGCCAGTTATCTCATAATAGAAGGCAATCAGGTTGGTCAGGCATGACTTGCCCTTAGTGAATCCATGTTGACTGTTCCTGATCACCTTCCTCTCCTCCAAGTGCTTCAAAATAGTTTCCTTGAGGACCTGCTGCATGATTTTTCCAGGGATTGAGGTGAGGCTGACCAGTATGTAGTTCCTCGGGTTCTCCTTCTTTCCTTTTTTAAAGATGGGCACTATATTTGCCTTTTTTCCAATCGTCCGGGACCTCCCCCAGTCACCACAAGTTTTCAAAGATAATGGCCAATGGCTCTGCAATCACATCAGCCAACTCCCTCAGCACCCACAGATATATTAGATCTGGACCAATGGACTTGTTCATGTCCAGCTTTTCTAAATAGTCCTTAACCTGTTCTTTCACCACTGAGGGCTGCTCACCTCCTCCTCATACTGTGTTGCCCAGGACAACAGCATGGTAGCTGACCTTGTCAGTTAAGACTGAGACAAAAAAAGCATTGGGTACTTCAGGTTTTTCCACATCATCTGTCACTAGGTTGCCTCCCCCATTCATTAAGGGTCCCACACTTTCCCTGAGCTTCTTCTTTTTGCTAACATACCTGTAGAAACCCTCTTGTTACCCTTCACATCCCTTGCTACCTGCAACTTGGCCTTCCTGATTACTCTCCTGCATGCTCGAGCAATATTTTTATACTCCTCCCTAGTCATCTATCCAAGTTTCCACTTCTTTTAAGCTTCCGTTTTGTGTTTAAGCTCACTGAAGATTTCACTGTTAAGCCAAGCTGGTCGCCTGCCATATTTGCTATTCTTTCTGCACATCAAGATGGTTTGTTCCTGTGCCCTCAATAAGGCTTCTTTAAAATACAGCCAGCTTTCCTGGACTCCTTTCCCCCTCATATTAGCCTCCCAGTGGATCCTGTCCATCAGTTCCCTAAGGGAGTCAAAGTCTGCTTTTCTGAAGTCCAGGGTCCGTTTTTTGCTACTCTCCTTTCTTCCTTTTGTGAGGATCCTGAACTCAACCATCTCATGGTCACTGCTGACCAGGTTGCCACCCACTTCTACTTCCCCTACCAATTCTTCCCTGTTTGTAAGCAACAGCTCAAGAGGAGAATGCCCCTGGTTGGTTCCTCCAGTAGTTTCACCAGGAAGTTGCCCCCTACACTCTCCAAAAACTTCCTGGATTGTCTGTGCACTGCTGTATTGCTCTCCCAGCAGATGTCAGGGTGATTGAAGTCCATTAGAACCAGGGCCTGTGTTCTGGAAACTTCAGTTAATTGTCTGAAGAAAGCTTCGTCTACCTCATCCTCTTGGTCCGGTGGTTTATATCACATGCCCACCAAGACATCACCTCTCGCTTCTAAACTTAACCCAAAGACTCTTTACAGGCTTTTCTCCAGTTTCATACAGGAGCTCTGAGCAATCATACTGCTCTCTTACATACAGTGCAACTCCTCCATCTTTCCTCCCCTGCCTGTCCTTCCTGAACAGTTTATACCCATCCATGACAGTGCTCCAGTCATGTGAGACACCCCATCAAGTCTCTGTTATTCCAATCACATCATAGTTCTTTACCTGTGCCAGGACTTCCAGTTCTTCCTGCTTGTTTCCAAGGCTTCTTGCGTTCATGTACAGGCACCTAAGATAACTAGACGATTGCCCTATTTTCTCAGTATGAATCAGGAGGCCCTCCCCATTGCACCCTCCTCCTTGTGTTTCCTCCCGGTATCCCGCTTCTCCACTTACCCCAGTGCTTAGGTCACCATCCCCCGGCGAACCTAGTTTAAAGCCCTCCTCACTAGGTTAGCAAGCCTTCCTGTGAAGATACTTTTCCCTCTCTTCGTTAGGTGGATCCCATCTCTTCCTAGCAATCCTTCTTTTTGGAACAACATCCCATGGTCGAAGAATCCAAAGCCTGCTCTCCGACACCACCTGAATAACCAAGGATTTACCTCCACAATACAAAGGTCCCCACCTGGGCCTTTTCCTTCAACATCAACAATCAAAAGTCTTAAAAGAGCAACACTCCAATGAGGAAACTACAGAACCTGAGCCACCAAAAAAGAAAATCAACCTTCTGCTGGTGGCATTGGACTCAGATCATGAAAATGAACATGTGTCGGTCTGCACTGCTTTGGATTGTTATCAAGCAGAACCCATCATCAGCATAGACGTATGCCTACTGGAATGGTGGTTGAAGAATGAAGGGACATATGAAACTTTAACGCATCTGGCATGTAAATATCTTGCCACGCCAGCTACAACAGTGCCATGAGAACACCTGTTCTCATTTTCAGGTGACATTGTAAACAAGAAGCGGGCAGCATTATGTCCTGCAAATGTAAACAAATTTGTTTGTCTGAGTGATTGGCTGAGTGAACTTGCAGGCTCTAAAATTTGACACTGTTTTATATTTAATGCAGTTTTTTTGGTACATAATTCTACATTTGTAAGTTCAACTTTCATGATAAAGAGATTTCACTACATTATTTGTATTAGGTGAATTGAAAAATATTATTTCTTTTGTTTTTTTACAGTACAAATACTTGTAATCAAAAATAAATATAATGTGAGCACTCTACACTTTGTATTCTGTGTTGTAACTGAAATCAATATATTTGAAAATATAGAAAACATCCAAAAATATTTAAATAAATGGTATTCTATTATTGTTCAACAGTGCGATTAATCATGATTAATTTTTTTAATCGTTTGACAGCCCTACTCTGTATAAATCCATGGTACACCCACATCTTGAATACTGCATGCAGATGTGGTTGCCTCATCTGGAAAAAGATATATTGGAATTGGAAAAGTTTCAGAAAAAGACAAGAAAAATGAGTATGGGTATGGAATGGCTTCTGTATAAGGAGAGATTACAAAAAAATGGGACTTTTCAGCTTGGAAAAGAGATGACTAAGGGAGGATATGATAGAGGTTTATAAAATCATGACTGGTATGGAGAAAGTAAATAAAGAAGTGTTATTTACTCCTTCACATAACACAAGAACTAGGGGCACCAAATGAAATTAATAGGCAGCAAGTTTAAAACAAACAAAAGGAAGTATTTCTTCACACAATGCACAGTCAACCTGTAGAACTCCTTGCCAGAGGATGTTGTGAAGGCCAAGACTATAACGGGATTCAAAAAAGAACTAGATAAATTCATGGAGGATAAGTCCATCAATGGCTATTACTGAGGACGGGTGGGGATGGTGTCCTAGCCTCTGTTTGCCAGAAGCTGGGAATGAGCGACAGGGAATGGATCACTTGATGACTACCTGTTTATAAACTCTGGGGCACCTGGCATTGGCCACTGTCAAAAGGCAGGATACTGGGATAGATGGACCTTTGGTCTGACCCAGTACGGCCGTTCTTATGTTCCCGTGTTTCTTGTTGGTTACTTAGGGGGAATAAACAAAAAGTATTAAAAACCTTTATTCTTCTGTGCAAAGATTCAAAAGTGCATGATTACCAGCACCAGTGGCTTTCCTATTACAAGGACGTTGAAATATTTTGGAAATTCAATTGGTTCTCAGTAGGGATAGCTACAGAGCACCAATTGTCCATGATATGGCATTGCTGCCTGAGATGAAATTGCATAACGAGGAGACAATCAAATGTATTTCAATCCCCCATACAGTGTGTTCCTGACTGTCGTGTGAAGATGGCTTTCTTTGGCTCCTAAATAAACTGATGTATAGAGAGAGTATTTGATAGGCTTTTAAATGGACATTTAAAGCTTTCCTGAAAAACTATCACCTCCATTGTCAGAGTTGCATTGATTTTTATACTACACAATTCAGTTCCAACAATATTCTCTGCCTATGTAAGTATCAGGACACAAATTCTCTATACGTGCCAGATTTGTGTGAAAGGAAAGAAATAAGGTGGTAATAAAGGGGATGGGGTGGAAATTGAACATGGGATGTAGAGTCTTCTATTTCTTGGTAATTGATCCAAATCCAAACAAGATCAAAAGCTACTGGAGGTATTTACCAGCTGCTGGCCGGTGATTGTTTTTATTGTTGCCGCCTCAGTCCGAAATCCAGCTGCCAGTGGACACTTGTCCTCAAAATAGGGATTTACGTAGTTCATAGTTCTTGTGCTGCTATTCTGCACAGGGGTGAGTTTCACCCAAAGGGAGGACAGTACTTTCTGGGGTAGTGAATACTTTCAAAGTACATAATTCTAGAGTAAACAAATAAGGGCCATGTTGTCGTAACTATGCCCATAATGCATAGTACCCTACTCCACATATAGTCCTGTTGATTTCAATGAAACCACTGATGGGGTAAAGTACTCTTCAAGGATATCAAAATCTGACACTGAATGAATAAACTGCAAGTTGATGGGGATGTAAGTCAATCATATTATTTATCTAGAAGAGTCATATACTGTATAATTAATGCAAAAGTCCAATCTTGCAAGTTCTCTTATACTTGGGACATTATCAATAGATTAATACGTATCAGTTTAGTTGCTTTAAACAAACTTTACGTTTCCACAAGCCACTGCATAGTGTAAAATTCAACGGATATTATTGTCTTCAATTTAATCTGTTTCTTTGGTTATAAAATGGCAATGCTGAATCTATTAAATGGCAACATTAACCATTTCAGGTGCCAGATGAAACCTACCCTATTGGTGCTGAGGAGGGTACAAATGGTTTTGTGGCCCCAGAACTAGGAAACCAGGAGAACTGGTTGGGAGGAGCTCACATTCTCCCCCTGCTGTGGCCCTGGGGCCGGGAGGAGTTCTGTGCTCCTGATGATTATGGTGGGGGCTGTCCCCCTGCTTTCCCCTCTTCTGCATGCCCCCGGAGGTGCCCAACTGCCACTTTTGGCACCTAAATCTCAGAATCAAGCCCCACTGAGATTCAGACCCCTCTCCCCCAACACTCAGCTGCTGCCTAACCCTATAGGCACCAAACATTTGCAGTAAAAGTTCACTAGGTGCTTATGTTTCTGCTTCTGAGCATGTACATTGTAGACCCATGCCTGGTGTGCGGATGCCTAAGCCTCACAGTGATTAACAGACTAGGGAAGGAGAGGCATTCCTACATCTAGCTCACTTGCAGGATTGATCCTGTAGGCACGATCAGAGCTCGCCTACTGGATTGGGCCCCTATAGGTGATCTTACAAAAGATAGCTGCGGGAGGAGGAGGAAAATGACTTCCCTCATAACTTTTATCCCAGTGGTTAAGATATTCACCTTGAATGTGGGAGACCCCCTGGGTCAAACTCCCCTTCTATCTAAGGGGAGAAGGGATTTGAACAGACATCTGTCAGCTCTTAGACAAGTGCACTAACCACTGGGCCATGGGATTTCTGATTTTGGGGGCTATCTCAGTCTTTACTGTTGAAGTTGTTCCACTGTGGCTAAATAATTTTAAATAACCATTGGAGTAGGGAGATTGGATCCTGGGTCTAACCACCAGGTTATAGAGTCTTTCACACATTTGCTTTCTGTCACTGGCCGAATGATTCTTTCACTCTGCTGAGCATGATGAGACAGAAATGTTCTCTTAGAGACTCTGCTCAAAGCAGTAATTAAATCTGACCCAGAGAAAAAAAGAGTAAAATCCAAACACTGATGGAATCCCTGCTGAGAGAAATCCTGGGATGCCCCTCATCAGACTGAGAACACAGCTAATGAATTCTTCATACCATTCACCTCCTAGCAAAACCTCTTCTGATCAACCTGCCCTTTCTCACTTCAGAAAGGCAAGTTCCTTAATTAGGTGTCAGGGCAGATACATCTTTGGGTTTCATTTATCTGTGAATGCCATCCTACATGTAGGGGGAGAGGTGTCTTTAACAGGAATTCAGTGGTATTCAATGGAAGTGGTCCTTCAGGGCAGAAGAATTTTAAGGATATGCCATTGTTGGTGCATAAATGTACTATCTAGATGTCCGCAATGTCCAAAACCCCCAACCTTCTATCTCTAGCTGGTTGAAACACTTTTTTTAAACTTGAAATGTTGATGAAAATTTTCATCCAGATCTTGATTAAAAAATGATTTTTTTTTTGCAAAAATTACATGTAGTTTTTTGACAACTCTCCCTCAATCTCTCTCTCACTCTCTCAAAAAAACAAACAACTAAATGAAACACCTGCCTGCATTTGGTCCTAAATTTAGCCAAATTTGGTCTATCATGGATGTTCCAGAGTGACTCCATAGTTAAGTTTGCATCAACTGGATGAGAGTGTAAAATGGCTGCATAACACATGTGGATGGTTGTTTTAAGAAAACTAAAAATAGGCAATACTGTTTGAAATAACTGACATTTTGAATGTGTTGTGTGCACTGACTAGTGCTCCAGAGATAAGAGATGAATGTTCAGAAACAAATGCTTTAGATATTTGGTAGAGTGTGCTGTTTTTTTTGTTTTTATTTCAGTCCCTTTAGCAAGCAAATTCTCTACACAGATTCTTACCATGTGTAACACAAATGTTGCCAGAGTTCCACTGATTTTGGCCATAAGGAGCTAAAAGTAATTTTCGCCATAATCCCTGGAAACTACAAAGAAAGCAACCAATGGCGTACTCTGGATCAGTCAGCTGATTACACTCCCTGACGCTGCCTCTAAGCTTCCTTGAGCCTGTCCAGCTGGGCTCAGCACAGAGTCCAACTGAACCAGAAAGGACTTAGGGCCCACCTGCAGAAGAGAGAAAATCAAGCAGTTAAGGGTGCCGGGGGCATAAAGAATAAATTATGAATTCTAGGGATGCTTAAGTTTATGGCAAAGGGGGGGGGGAAGTATGGGGAAGTCATCTCTGAGCCTTTAGCAATTATCATTGACAACTTGTGGAGGACAGGAGAGATGCATGAGGATGAAATTTGACAAATATAGTACTCATCTATAACCAGGGGAATAAGGACAACATAGGGAATCATAGACCAGCTTAACTTCAGTACCCGGAAAGATAATGGAGCAAACAATCAATACAATTGTAAATACCTAGAAGAAAATGGACATCATTCTGGGATGTATTAGCAGGAGTGTTGTAAGGAAGAGACAAAAAGAAATTCTTCCGCTCTACTCAGCACTGATAAAGCCTGAGCTGGAGTATTGTGTCCATTTCTGGGCACCACACTTTGGGAAAGATGAAGACAAATTGAAGGAAGTCCAGAGGAGAGCATCAGAAATTATGAAAGGTCTAGAAAACATCACCTATGAGGAAAGATTAAAAAATGGTGTTTGTTTAGTCTGGAGATGAGAAGACTGAGGGGGGACATAACAGTCTTCAAGTACGTAAAAGGTTGTGATGAATAGATAAATGTAATAAAGGATAATAAATTGTCCTCCTTAACTGCTGAGGATAGGACAAAAAATAATGGTTTTAAATTGCAGCAAATGAGATTTAGGTTAGACAGTAAGAAAAACTTTGTAACTCTAAGCACTGGAACAAATTACTTAAAGATTTGTGGAATCTCCATCTTTGGAAGTTTTTAAGAACAGGTTAGACGAACGCCTGTCAGGGATGGTCTAGACCAGTGGTTCTCAACCTTCTGGGCCTCTGGACCCATTTGTAAATGTTTATGGCCTGTCAGAACCCAGTAAATAGTCTGGAGGTGAATGCCCTGGGGTGGTTTTGGTTGGGTCCTGCCCCACGAGGGGGTTGAGTCCTACCCAGCACTCACTCCACACTTGCAGCTCCTGTGCTGTGGAGATGGCTGGCCTTGGCTCTTGATTCTGGGCGTTGCAACCTCCGGGATTGCAGCGCTGCTCAGGTTTGGCCCCACCGCTCTGACTGGAACAAATTTGAATGAGTGCAGTTGTGACCTGGCTCATGGGAGTGCAGTGCCACTCCGTCAGATTTGGCCTGCCCGGACTCCTGTCATCATGATGGCTGGGCTAAACCTGAGTGACGCTGGGACCCCAGAGATTGCAGGGCCTGGAGCAGGGAGGCGAGCTCAGCCAGGCCTGTAGGACAGGAGCCAAAGGAGCTGCCACATGACCCTTTGAAATATTCTGACCACCCAATTTTGGGTCTCGACCCACGGGCTGAGAAACCCTGGTCTAGATAATACTTAGTCCTGCCTCAGTGCAGGGGACTGGACTAGATAACCTATTGAGGTCCCTTCCAGTCCTTCATTTCTATGATTCTATGTTTGGCAGCCTGCTACTCTTTCAGCCTTGAATGATCCAAGCCTCTGTTTCAGAGAGATTGCTTAGGGCTAGGTTTGCACCTGGCAGTATTCCCTAGGTAAGGTGCAATAAGTCGCTATACTGCTGCAGGAGCACGGAAGGGGGCAAGGAAGTTGGGCTAGTCCACTTACTGACACAATTTACTTCCTCCTCCATGTTAGCTCCGCTGTGCTGACTGGTGCATTGTGGGACAGAGACAAGGCTCCACCCACTCTCTGCCCACCTGTGGGAGAGGAGGAGGAGTACCCCAGACGTGACTGCTGTCTTCATGCACATGGACTGGTGAAGTGGGTAACCTGCTGAGTGCAAGGGTACACTCCTTTGCTCCCCTGAATGAAAATATTAGGTGGCTCATGATGGAAACCTCAAGAAGTAGATCAATGGGATATACCTTGTTTCAGTCACTTGCTGTGTGTCAATGGAGTTTTTGTAAATATGGAGTGATTCCAATGTCTTTTGCTTCCAAGAGAAAAGTGGCAGAAACTTGGGTCAAGGTGATATCCTCTCTGGGTGCTGCACTCTCTAATCTGAGTGGCATTAAATACTATGCAATGCAATTCCGTTCCATCAGATTTTTTTATTTTATTTTTTGCATTAGTATTTTAACTTACTAGTTGTAAGTGATTAGGCTAATTGGTTTGGCGTCTCTTGAAATTATTAGTTTATCAAGATATACTATCAAATGTGTGTGGGAGGGAAGAGGATGGATTTAAGGTTAACAATCAATATTCTCATTGATTTTTATCAATGTGCAATTTGAATTTTATGCCTAGTATTCTAGGTCACTGATCTTGCAGCTTTTTAGGATTCAGTCTATATTTGCATTAGGTTTAAGTTTAATATCACATGTTTGAGTCTCAGATATAGTATAAATCCTAACAGCAAATGCAAAGGAGTCAAAGGGATACATTTAAATTAACAGGGCCTCCACCGAAAGCTCTTCTTAACATTTTTCTTTTCAAGTGAATTCAGTGCATGTGAAAAGTGTCATCTTAAGAACAATGGGGAATGAAGTTCTTTGCTTATGTTATCGCTGTTCTGTGGATAAACAACGGAAAGTTCTGCATTCTGCTCTGTCACTGTGTCTCAGTATTGACTGAAAAAGGGCATCTAAAGGTGAGCAGGTCATTCATTCTCTCTGTCAGTTCAGTCCTTGACCTCTACTGTGAAATTTAACTGGCAGCTTCCTGGAAGCAAGGTGGTATTGTCAGAACAGAGATGGGAAGGGTCAGAATAACAATAAAAAACAAGACACCCATATTTTTTATAGTGGGGGTGTTGAAAGCCATTGAACAAAACTGTAAACTCTGTGTATGATGGAAACCAGTTCAAGCCAGGGCATGGTGCCATACACCCAGCACCCTTAGTTCCACACCTATGAAGACACCTTCCTTCCTTCTGAACCTTTGACCCAAATCAAATCTGAATTGAAGTGGTTTTGAAGGTCAAATTAAGAAGATCCCTTGTGTGTGACAGCATTATGAGTTGAAATCTTGCTCCATCTCTTAGCTGAAATGGGTGCCAAGGGCTGATAGCTTCTGGCTCATCTTTGTGTAGTATGAAAAAGCTCTACAAGTAGACAGTAGATGCTGGGCTGAGAGAATGACAACATAATGGGCAGTTTTCAGATATTTCTCCTTAGCCTATGCTATGAGACACCAGTTAGTAGCTAAACCCTCTGGGCTAGCAACTGCCTGAAGTAAAGGGGAGACATCAAATAGATATTACGCCTATAACACCAGCATAAACCCTGGTGAAGGAAAATCCTGCTGTAAGTCTAGGTTATGGTGGCAGACAGGGGCCACCACTTCATTATAAGGGAACCAGCACAGTCCTAAATTTGGGTGGCCTTTCTGCAAAGGGACATATTTCAAGGCAGTGCAATGATTCGGTAGCTCCTCACAGAGCGGCTTTTGCAGTCTGATTTTTGGTAGGACATAGCCCTCACCTAACCGCACTGGGGTGAATTTCCCCAGCCGTAGTTTGATTAGCTGGTGCAATGAGGTGTACTTTGGATTTCCCTGAGTTAGCTTTGCTGAATTTGGCCCAAAAACAGTGTGTCAGAAAAGGCATCTTCCTTGTGACTTGCAAACTTGCTCACTTCTCTGCTTCAGTCTTTGCTGTCATAAATCACAGCCATTTGACTTGATAAACTAAGAAGCACATACCATACTCCAGTGGTTCTCAAACTTTTGTACTTGTGACCCCTTTCACATAGCAAGCCTCTGAGTGTGACCCCCCTTATAAATTAAAAACACATTAACACCATTATAAATGCTGGAGGAAAAGCGGGGTTTGGAGTGAAGGCTGACAGCTCGCAACCCCCCAAGTAATAACCTCGTGACCCCCTGAGAGGTCCTGAGCCCCAGTGTGAGAACCCCAGGCATACTCCATAGCAGATGCTGCTGTTTGCTCTCCCCAAATTGGCAGCTTCTGTCTACTGCTGGGTTTTATTTCTAGGGGCTTGAGTGGTATGTTTCCAGACTACAATCCCAGGGTTGGTTGCAGCTGCAGTAGACATACCTGAGCTAGCTTTAAATTGGCTATTTGCGGTACCAGAGCAGTGAAGTCACGACAATATGGGCTTCAGTGCAGGTTGTATAAGCCCAACCAGAATCCTGCTGCGGCTTCACTGCTCTGGACCCCAAGTTAGCTAGATTAAAGCTAGCTCAGGTTTGTCTACTTGAGCTGTGGCCCAAGTCTGTGATTGCAGTTTACAGATATACCACTAGTCTAGACAATCCCCTAGAAATCAAACTCTGCATTTGATAGAAGCTGCCAATGTGGGGAGAGAAAACGGCAGCACCCACTATACAGTGTGTGCTTCTTAGTTTATCAGGTCAAATGGCTGTTAGTTACCTAGGAGCTTGGTCTGAAGGCTAGAATGGAAGACTAGAAAGAAAGAGCCAAGGTACATGTTGAACTGATGGAACAGTTGTGAGTACAGTGCAATGGAGTCAGCTGATAATCATCCGGTGGGGGAAAATGCATGAAATTGCAATGTCCAAGAGGTTCTCTACATTTCTACTCTCTTCCTTTAGTCCTAAAGTGTGAGCTTGACTATTGCCATGTGCTTAATATATCAAAAACAAAGCCCTGAAGCCTTCTAAATAGGAATAAAAGAAAGCAGCCATTGAGGAATTTGCATTCAGGCCCTTGAAAGTCTCCATCTTGCAAGAATCTTCAGCAAGTGGTGAATATGCCAAATTTTAAATGGTGGCAAAACTACACCATATTCAGTCTGGGGTCGGCAAGAAGCTAATGGTACCATCAAAGGCATTTGGGGGCATGTTCTCTAAAAGGAGAATGAATTAAAGACTACAATGATTTAATTTCCCTTTAAAAAAATCTCCATCAAAAAGGTAATTTTCTAATAAATAGGGTCAGGCTTGTAAGCTGCTATTAAATATATATGAAATATAATCCAAAAGATTTTGCATTTTTCAGTGGCACATTCAGTGGCAATTGCTTGTGTTCTCACTATCCAGGAACCTAAGCAAACAGCTTGCAGATTTATGGTTTCATTATCGTCTACAATAAACTCCTCCAAAAGCAATTCACACAATCCATGACTGCAAACCGAATGGGAATAAACATTTGAATAGAAAGGCAGACTGGCCAGGTGGGATTGTGAATGGAATTTTAACATGTCTAATTTCTAGAGCATATTTCGTTCCTATCCAATTCTGGTTCACAAATGCATACTAAGCAGTTAATGGAAACAAATTCTAATATATTTTTATCTTCTCAGTTTCTTCAGAAGTGTCACATTTTGCATTAAGAGTGGATGAAGAGATAGGGTTATGAGCAGAAATGACTTGAAACTTTGCCTGCCCATCAAAATGAACTTTTTTTGTGGTGGTTAATGCTCTTTTTTCTTACCCTTTTTGTCTTGTCTATTTCAATCAGAAAGATTGGCGATTGTTTACCTTTTAGAAAGTAGACAAATAAAAGGGGCCATGATAAAAATATATAAAATAATGACTGATCTAGAGCAGGTAGATAGGGAACTTCTGGTTTCTCTGTCTTGCAATAAAAGAAAAGGGGACTATCAATTAAATGAAAAGGTAGGAAATTCAAAAACAATATAAGGAAATGCTTTTTCACACAACGTGTAATTGAACTGTGGGATTCACTGCCACAGGAAGTTGTTGAGGCCAAGAATGTAACAAGATTCAAAAAGGGGTAGGATAATTACATGGACATCAAGACTATCCAGAGTTGTTTCTAAGTAATAACAAAAAATTTGGAAGGCATACTAAACCTGATGATTCAGAGATTTTGCCACTTGTTAGAGGGCTTATTCCTTCACCCTCTCACTTCTCCGGTCCTTCTCGCATGAACAGAGAGCAACAATACCCGAAGTCCGAAGGTGCAAATAATTCGATATTTGTTGGGGTGAACTTCCAGCAAGCATGATTCCAGTTTCCTTCCTCAGTGTCCCCCTTCCCAGCTACGACACCACAGAGCCTTGCCTGTGTCCCTGTTCCCATTCCCCCCCGTCCCCCCCTGGTGCAACTGTCTCCCCTGTGCCCACAGAGTTTTCATGCACCCCCCACCAAAGCGACAGTTCGATCCCCCAGAGCCACCCCAAGGCTCAGTGTTCCCATCATTGTTCCACTCTTTAGTTGTTAGAGAGTATTCTATTCTATATAGGTTTTTGTACCATCCTCACCACCGTAGTACCTGAGTGCCTTCCAGGAGTACATTAAACAATGTGACCACACATCTGTCACATGTCTGATATCATCCTCTCCCTATGGGAAGACGCACGAGCGGTGGAGAGTCTTATTTTAGTAGTAAGTGTTTTTTAATATACATGTTGCAAAGACTGAAGCGCATTGAGATCTACTTGTGAAAAGTGCTATCTAGGAGCAGGGTATTATTATTATCATCATCACAGAATCATAGAAGTGTAGGACTGGGAGGGACCTCGAGAGGTCATCTAGTCCAGTCCCCTGCACTCATGGCAGGACTATACAATAACTAGACCATCCCTGACAGGTGTTTCTATAACCTATTCTTAAAAACCTCCAATGATGGAAATTCCAGAGCCTCCCTAGGCAATTTATTCCAGTGCTTAACCACCCTGCTAGTTAGGTAGTTTTTCTAATGTCCAACCTAAACCTCCCTTGCCACAATTTAAGCCCATTGCTTCTTGTCCTATCCTCAGTGGTTAAGGAGAACAATTTTCCTCCCTCCTACTTATAACAACCTTTTATGTACTTGAAGACTTTTATGTCTCCCCTCAGTTTTTTCTTTTCCAGACTAAACAAACCCATTTTTCAATGTTTCCTCATAGGTCATGTTTTATAGACATTTAATCATTTTTGTTGCTCTCCTCTGGACTCTCTCCAATTTGTCCACATCTTTCCTGAAATGTGGCCCTCAGAACTGGACACAGTACTCTAGCTGAGGCCTATTGAGCGCAGAGTAGAGTGGAAGATGCCACAGCTTTCCACACTTCTCTACCTTATGGGCTGTGCATTTTGTCTCGGCCCAGCGAAGGAGTTTAAACCTTTCACGATCACATGGAGGTTTTGCCCTACACAACTAGAAATACCATGCTTAGATGTTACCATGATGGGCAGCTGTAAGAAACCCTTAGCCATACCCTGCTCAATTCTTCTGGTTCTTTTGCTCTTCCAAGAGTTGAGCTCTGGCTAAAGTTATTTCTTTCCTCTGGAGTTGAAGAAATGTTCTGATCTATATGGCAGTCTCTCCCCTTTCCTTTTTCCCTTTGAAGCTCCTGCTCCATTCACTATGTTATTTTTCCAAAGATGTTTTTACTCTTCTACACCTCACAAGTCTCAAATCTCCAGAGTCAATATTAAATCTCTGCTTAAGTCACTGTGGGATGCCGAGGTGCACCTGGAGCTTGACGTATTTTTTTTTAACCTGGAGCGCCTAACCGCCGCAAAGACTAGAAATGAAAAGCTGCTGCTGAAATACCCAGGGAATTAGAGCTCCGGCTAATACAGCTAAGCCTCCCATATTTTCAAATCCTGAGCACCCTACAGCTGCAGGCCTGAAATTAAAGCTGTTCTTAAATCACCCTGTGAGTTCCAGTGCTGCAGAGGTGCAATGGAAGCGTGCTATTTTTTCAAGCCCTAAGGAGTTGCAGAGCTGCAAAGCTAAAATGAAAATATGGTCTCTAATCACCACAGGAAGTTAATACGACAGATGGAGAACTAAAGCTTTCTAAAGTGTGGTTTCCCCCCTCCTCAAATCTGAGAGTTTATGGGCTCATATTTTAAAGAAACCAAACATATTCCTGCAAAATCCTGCAAATAAAACTCAGGAATTCATGGAGAGATGATGATGATGATGATGATGAACAGCATATAGTCTTAGAGGTTCTTGGTTGGCAAAATGTGACGATGGATTGGGGGATTAGGAGGGCAGACTGTACCCACAGTTACACTCATGTAATTGTAGAATAACACAACTAATGACCAGTGTAACTAAGAGCATATTTGGCTCATGGAGAACTAATTAGAAACCAACATCAAAACATTCTCCTTCAATCTATCTGTGGATGCAGATCTCTTATCTGCAGTGTAGAGCTCTATTCCACATTCGGCACTGAGAGCCAGATGCAAAGCCCATTGAAGTCAATGGGGAGTCTTTCCACGGATTTCAAAGCCCTTTTGGATCGGGCTCGGACTCTACACATGGAACTTCTGTTGATTGCACTGGCTGTTCTTCGCATGGAAGGTTTCATAGGTTTGTAGACTCCAAGCCTAAAGGGACCATTGTGATCCTGTATCCTGACCTCCTGTAACAAACACAGGCCTTAGAACTTCCCGAAAATATTTCCTAGAGCACATCTTTTAGAAAAAACATCCAATCTTGATTTTAAAATGTGTCAGAGATGGGGAATCCACCATGACCCTTGGTAAATGGTTCCAGTGGTTGATTACCCTTAATGTTAAAAATGTACGCCTTATTTCCAGTCTCAATTTCGCTAGCTTCAACTTCCAGCCATTGGATCATGGTATACCTTGAAGAGACAATTATTAAATAATTTCCCCCCATGTAGATACTTATAGACTGTAATCAAGTCACACCCTAATCTTCTCTTCGTTAAATTAAATAGATTGAGCTCTTTGAGTCTCTCACCATAAGGCATGTTTTCTAATCCTTTAATCATTCTCATGGCTCTTCTCTGAACCCTCTCCAATTTATCAACATTTTTCTTGATTTGTGAGCACCAGAACTGGACACAGTATACCAGCAGTAGTCAGACCAATGCCAAACACAGAGGTAACATAACCTCTGAAGTCCTAGTCAAGATTCCCCTGTTTTTGCATTCCCCAGGATCACATTAGCTCTTTTGGCCTCATTAGTTTATTTGTGTTGTTTTGAAATTAGCTCTTTTGGCCACAGGGTTGCACTGGAAGCTAATGTTCAGCTGATTATTCACTTCACCCCACCCCCCAAATCCTTCTTTACAGTCACTGCCTCCCAGAATAGAGTCCTCCATCCTGTAAGTATGGCCTCCATTTTTCGTTCCTAGATGTATACATTTATAATGCATGTTGTTTACTTGTGCCGAGTTTACCAAATGATCCAGATCACTCTGAATCAGTGACCTGTCCTATTTAATATTTACCACACCTCCAATTTTTGTGTCATCTGCAAACTTTATCAGTGATAATTTTATGTTTTCTTCCAAGTCATTGATGTTAATAACATAGGGCCAAGAACTCATCTCTGCAGGACCCTACTGGAAACACACCCACCCGATGACAATTCCCCATTTACAATTACATTTTGAGACCTATCAGTCAGTTTTTGATCCATTTAATAAGTGCAATGTTCATGTTATATTGTTGTAGATTTTAAAGAAAATGTAATGTGGTACGAGGTCAAATGCCTTACAGAAGTCTAAATATATTATGTCAACACTTATGTTATCTTTATCAACCAAACTTGTAATCTCATCAAAAAAGATATCAAGTTAGTTAGACAGGATCTATTTTTCACAAATCCATGTTGATTTGCATTAATTACATTGCCCTCATTTAATTCTTTATTAATTAAGTCCTGTGCCAGCCACTCCAATATCTTGCCCAGTATTGCTGCCAGGCCAATAATTACCTGTATCATCCTGTTTATGCTTTTTAAACACTAGCACATTAGCTTTCTTCCACGCTTCTGGAACTTCTCCAGTGCACTAAGACTTTTGAAAATCAATATTTATGGTCCAGCAAGCTCATCAGCAAGCTCTTTTAAAACTCTTGGACGCATGTTATCTGGATCTGCTAATTTAAAATGTCAACTTTAGTAGCTTCCAATTATCATCCTCCAAAAATACTAGTGGAATGGAAAGAGTGTTATCATCTCCATATGATAAGACTATATCATCTGTTTTTTCCCTAAATACTGAACAAATATTTATTGAAAACTTCTGCCTTTTCTGCATTATTATTGCCAATTCTACAATTTCCACCTTGTAAAGGACCAATACCAATGTCAGGGTTCTTTTTCTTCTCAATATTTTTTAAAATCTTCTTATTTCCCTGACTCTGCTTGCCATAGATTTCTCCTTGTGTCCCTTTACTTTCCTTATCAGTTTTCTATATTTCCTAACTTCTGATTTATATTCATTATTATCAGCTTCTCCTTTCTTCCATTTGTTATATATTATTTTTTAATATTTTTATAGCTGCCTTCACTTGTCCTCCAAACTATGTTAGTTTTTTAATCAGGACAGCCTCATTCCTGGACTGTGTTTTTTGTTTAGCATCTAGGAAGGTGTTCTTAAATGATTTCCAATTATCATTCATGATTTCTGATTAAATTATTTCTCTTAGCTGATTTGGCTCACAATTGTTTTCAGCTTTGTGAAATTAGGTCTATTAAAGCACCAAGTATATATATTGCTGATCTGGACTGTATTCTGATTGCACATCAGCAATGTGATCAAGTCATGATCTCTTGTACCTAAGCTACCATTAATTTTTAGTTCTGTGAGCGGTTTTTCTTTATCTATTAATATAAGGTCTAATAAAAAAGTCCCCCATGTCGGCTGCAGTACTTTTTGAGTTAGGAAATTGTACAATGCTTAGAAATTTCAAGGATGTTTTAGTACTGTGGATTGTGGAGGAGAGAGAATAATTTTGCCCTATATTTTTATAGGTTTCAGTAGTACAATATAGGGTACTTCATAATCTTCTGTAGACTTTTTCAAATAGCAAGCATATTACAGACTACTGGTTCCATCCACTCTTGCAATCGGACACTGATTTGTTGGAGATGGGTCACAAAAGGAAATTAAGTTAGTTTATCTCTATCTTTAGTTTATCTAGTAGAGAAGAACATCATCATGATCAGCTGACCTAGCAGATAGGAAAGTTGAGATCTCTTTCAGGGAACAAAAACATTCAACTAAATGGTAGCAAGATCCCTCTAAAAATACACTAAAATCTGGGTTAGCCAAGCAAACAGCAGTACAACAATGCCAATTAAAGAAATCCACAAAGATTTGATACATTTCTTTGGCCTTTACCATCCGAAAAATAAGAGAACAACAGAAACAACATTTATTAGAATGGCAAGGCGTTATGTAGGTCTTTAAATGATGTTAATCTGGTTAATTAATCAAAGCAGTGGAATAAAATATTCAAGAAGAACACACTTCAATCAATAATTGGAGCAGTAATTCCTGGAGGCTTCTTGATGGTAGGAGACTTTAATGTGTACCAGTCAGTCTAAGATACCAATAATATTTAGATTTTGCTAGAGATTAACATTTTCAGTTCAAAGTCGTAGCCCTTTGAGATTCAAGCTGTTTTGGAACTAAAGTACTTCTTCAACATGCAAGAAGCAAAGTGCATTTAGCAAAATGAAAAGGTACTGTCTAATAAGAGCAGGGCTGGAGAAACAAACAAGATTTTAGGGACTGATCCAAAGCCCATTGAAGTCTATAGTAGTCTTTCATTGACTTCAGTGGACTTTAGATAAAACTACTAGTCCCTTAAATCTACTTAGCAAAGCGCTTCAACACATACCTAAATCCCATTGACTTCAATGAGACATAGGCACAGGCTTAAACACATGCGTAAGTGCTTTGCTGAATAGGGTTGGACATAAGTTAAATTGTGTTACTGAATTGGGGCCTTAATGAGGGGCATGTCTTATAGATGAAGACACATATAACATCCTGGGGCCGAATTAGTTTCCTGACCATATTAGTCAACTAAGGTCTGATTATAAAATAAATCTAAAGTGATTCATTTGCGTGGGTCTCTTAGTGCACTCATTTTAATGCCTTTGTGGTGACATGAGCACGAGGGGTGGCTTTAAGGGGTGAAATACAGCACATTAATTACACATCACGGTTATCATAACATATTGTAAAGGCCATGGCCGCAGACAATCGACACATTTGCTTTGTAAGTCACATACTTGGGGGAATAGAAGCTTTATCCATCAGCTCCCGAAACACAAGCCTCAGTTGCTTTATCAAAAGGAGATCCCTGTGTAGCCATGGTAGATCATGTACCAGCTCTGTCTGCTGGTCAATAGAATGCATCATTGCTCACTCCTCCATACTAAAGATCTTGCCAATAACTGAGGCAACAAGGTTATTTTACTCACATGAGTAGTCTCTAACTATGGGCTCCTCAGATGATTAAAACAACTCTTGAGCCCCAGTATTTACTAAGCTGGGCCCCAAATTAGCACATTACAACATTGCATAACAGACTATACTGTACTAGGCCAAACACCACTTTTCTCCTTATGCTCCAGGAGAAGTAAACACCCACTGTTTTTAATATAATGTTATAAACCCCGCAGTTTAAAACGTTATAAACCCTTGGAATGACTTCAGCCCTAGTACTATTAGCACCTCCTAGACCGGAAGCACCTTTGTGTGGTCATAACTTGTTTTTATTCTGTTCAAATTTAATTTAAAAAAGTCAACCAACATTTCAAGTTATGGGAGTGATCATGGCTTTTTGATATATGACTAGACTCTAAAATATCTCCTGATAAATGGGCTATTTGATTGTGATTAGAAGCAAAAGGTCTTTACGTTTCATTGTCAGACTTGTTTTCTACTGATGAGCAGGCACTAAGAACAGTGATGTTCACATTTTTTAGAAACTACTTTTCTGGGTGTAATTTTGAGTGCAGTTACATTGTGAAAAAAACGTGATATGGCTAATCGCTCTTCTTCTCACAGGGGTACCAATGCGTGGGGGCAGTTAAAGAGGCCTGTAATAGTAACTTTGTTATAATCCATATGTCAACATTGCCGAGACTTCTCAAACGACTTTCAGAAACTTCTTCCGCTGCTGAAATAGTTTTATCCCATTGGTCATTTCCATGCTGGATTCCACATGAAAAAAGGGGCTATTTATTCTCCTGACACCTTTTATATCTTTTATCTCTTCTTTAAGAAAACATCCGTCCATTAGCATACTAATGGCATCTCTGCTAGCACTTAATGGGACAACTTTTATCTTTATGATCCCATCTGGTTTCGAGCAACTTTCACAACAATGAAAAATAAAAAGTTACACATCCTAAAGGTTCCATTCTCCCATGTGCTGCAGTAACATGTGTAGGGGCTTATAGAGATGGCTGGGAATTTCATACCTAAGGGCCCCATTCGCCCTCATGCAGGAGTAATTAGTGGAAGTACCTATAGAAAAGGCTATCCTGAAAATCTGTGTTGTTGCACTGGAGGCAAGAAGCTTCTGCATGGTGGGCCCCTTGCCTTCACATTGCTTCCCGGATCCCCTACCTTGCTGCAGACCCTGGACAGCATTGCTCCTGAAGGACACACACTGCCAGAGGTCCCCTCGATTTGCTCTCCCTGGAACTTCTCTCACCAGGGTTCCAAACTGCAGAGGGAGAGCAATGCAAGTTAGGACAAACAGTCTTCAGTAACTTGCACTGCAGATTTGGCGTGTGGAGTGATTGCAGGCCAATCCGGAGACAGTCATTTATGGGTATTATGCCAGGGACATAAATTAGAGCAGCGCTTCAGCTGCTCTGACATATTCTGGGGGCGAGTGGTGCAAGACGAGGGAGCTGTAACCGTTTCCTGATGCCGCCCCATCCCCCTTCCCATGAACAAAGCTGAACTCAGCCAGAAGGTAGACTATACCCCTATGTTTTCACTATTTGTAAGGTAGGACAAGTACAGTTTTTAATGGAGGACAGGTGAGGTCCCAGAGGACTGGAGAAGGGCAAACATAGTACCTATCTTTAAAAAGGGGAACAAAGAGGACCCAGGGAATCATAGACCAGTCAGCCTAACTTCAACACCTGGAAAGATACTGGAACAAATTATTTAAAAATCCCTTTGCAAGCACCTAGAGGACAATAGGGTTATAAGAAATAGCCAGCATGGATTTGTCAAGATCAAATCAAGCCAAACCAACTTAATTTCCTTCTTTGACAGAGGTACTGCAAGAATGGATATGGGGATTCAGTAGACGTGCTATATCTTGATTTTAATAAGTCTTTTACATAGTCCCACATGACAGTCTCATAAACAATCTAAGGAAATGTGGTCTAGATGATATCACTGTAAGGTGGGTGCACAACTGGTTGAAAGACTGTACTCAAAAAGTAGTTATCAATGGTTTGCTGTCAAACTTTCTAATTATAAGGATAGTTAAGCACTGGAACAGGCTCTCCAAGGAGGTTGTGGAATCCCCATCATTGAAGGTTTTTAAGAATAGGGTAGACAAACACTTGTCAGGGATGGTCTATGTTTACTTGGTCATGCCTCAGCACAGGTGACTGGACTTGATGACTTCTGGAGATCCTTCCAGCCCTATATTTCTGTGATTCTATAAATATTTGCACCTTAGTACCTAGCAGACAGATTCTGGTGATAATGGGTGTTATAGATAGATCAAGGGCTCTGCTGTCTGTTTGGACTGTGCAGTAGTGTAGGTTAGCAAGTGACCTCTCCTATTTTTTGCAGGGGGTTGGGGAAGATTAAGTTATTGCAGCCAATGCAAGAGTGAAGTTTACTTCTCCCTTCATGCCTGGACAGCTATAATGGCCAGTCCCCCCCTCTCTGCCCACTTGTTTGCAGGAGGGATTAGCAGCAGAAGAGGGGCTGCATGCCACAGCCACGCCCATGATCCAGCCAGGCTGAGCAAGAGGGTTGGGAAGAGACCTTACTCCCCAGTATATCTCTGCTCAGTCAAGTAAGACAAAGGCATATGTCTACTTACAGGCTGGCTAGCCTTCAACCAGCGGCGGCTCCAGGCACCAGCGCAGCAAGCGCATGCCTGGGGTGGCATGCCGTGAGGGGCACCCTGCTGGTCCCTGCGAGGGCGGCAGTCAGACAGCCTTTGGAGGCTTGCCTGTGGGAGGTCCGTCAGTCCCGCGGTTTCGGCGGCAATTCGGCAGCGGGTATGCCGAAGCTGCGGGACCGGCGGACCTCCCGCAGGCATGCCGCCGAATCCGCGGGACCAGGGACCTCCCGCAGGCAAGCCGCCGAAGGATACCAACTCATGGTTCCAATCCAAGTTTCCCTCCTGCTTCTGATCTCCTGACCCAGCTGTCTCTCGACTCCTGACTGAACTCCAGCTCTGACCACTAGGCCTGGCTGCCCACGACCCGGCCTTGCCACTGAGGTCTAAAACAGAAAATGTATTGCCAAGTCCAGAACAGGCAAAAGGCATGAGATGTGCCCTGTGAACTCAATGAAGTGAGTGTGGAGTAAGGTGGTGTTCAGTGTGAGTGAAGGTGTCAGAATCTAACCCCCCCAAAAAGGGGATTACAGGCATCATTAGCTGTTCAGTCTTAGGGCCTGTCTTTACTACATGCTAAATCGGCGCTGGTGCAATTGATGCAGCAGTGTCAATTTAGAGGGTCTAGTGAAGACATGATAAGTCGATGGGAGAGCGCTCTCCCGTTGACTTCAGTGCTTCACCTCAACAGGAGGCAGAAGCTCTGTCAATGGGAGAGCGTCTCCCGCTGACACAGGGCAGTGTAGACACCGTGTTAAGTCGATGTAAACTATGTCGACGTAAGTTACGTAACTGAAGTTAAGACTGGGTTTACACTCCACTAACCTAAGTGGAGTTACTTCTGAATTGCCCTAGTAGTGAGGTGTGGTCCTGAGAAGAACGGAGTAATGAGAGTGGCAGATGCTCAGCACATCTCAGGATCAGACTGTAAAGGATGTCAGAATCAGGCCCTCTGACACTAAGGGCATTGTTCGTTCTCTCTCTAGGCTGCAGTAGCAATTTTGGGCTTTGCTGCCTTCTTTTTAAACCTGCTTTTTCTCCTCTGCTTTGCTATGGGCTCTTTAATGTTTGTATTTGGGCTGCTTATTCCTTCAACGCGCAATTGTGGCTTTGAATTTCATCTGATATGGCAGTTCGCTCCCAGCTGCTTCAGCTGCTGTGCTTCTTTATATCTAAGGAAAGCTTTTTATATTTAAACTATTTGTCTCCACCAAGCTGGTTTTCCTAAGCCCTCAGAAAGATTTTTACTTGTCATGTTTGCTTTGATGTGTCAGCTCTGATCTACATACAGTACCTCTTCTGTTTGTGTTGCATTTATCTCGCCTTCTGAAACTGGAAATAAAAGGTTTTGTTTATTAAGATGCAATGTTTTTAAATGATTCCCAGCACTTATTATTTCTGTCCCCAGCATCAAAAAGGAGTTCTCTGTTCATTTTCCTTAATATCACTGTAGGATAAAAATACATGAAGGTGGTTCTGGGTAATAGCACAGTTGCTGTTGTAACAGGCAAGTCACATGATTCAAAGAAAAGTCTCAGACTTCATTACATAACACATTGGATATTCAAGGTCTTAGTTCTCCTAGACAATGTTTCAAAGGCATCCTCATATTGTACTAATTAATAACTCCTGAATAAATGTTTCACAGACTTGTTTCCAAGCAAAACTATCAGAAAAACATAGCTAGCACCATAGGTTTATTGAAATAGCACACAGCTATATCACCGCAACCTGTGCTCTCATCCAGTGTCATCCCTAGAGTCAGGTCTGATTGGTATTTTCATAGACCTCTAGTGGAAACATACAGCGCTACAGGAAGTAAAAATGGGATCAAGACACTCAATTCAAAAGCTAATTTTGAATAACCTCAAAGAATATATGTGCGTGTTTGTCTGTGTGTGTGTGTGTGTGTGTGTGTGTGTGCGCGCGCATAATGCCAATAATAAATAATTATACAGATACAGAAGATAGAAGAGGTTATTGTTATGGGAGGCATCATTTAAAATGACAAGGTGCTTTACAGATGCATGAGCTGCAGGGTCTTAACCAAATTCATACTTGGGAAGTTACGTTCTGCCTACTTAAACTGTGCCCCATAATTTCAGTAGAAAACTTATTCTTCACTTTCCTTTTTAAAACAAAAGTTCTATTAAGCTGTGTTGTGGTTCTTGAGTAGCTCCATCCCAGATGTGATTGCATTTCAGTATCAGCAGGGCGATTCCTATATACTATATGCAGCCTGGTAAAATACATGCTTTCAGGATGGATTGAGTAAGCGTCTCCCAAACTTTTGAAAGCTAAGCCCCATCATTATCATGATGGAAAATCCCAGAGGGATGTGCCCTCCTGGCAAATCAAGTGACACCCGGATTGATCTCTTGCAAGGTGCTTAACGTGGTCTGATTGTATATTCAGTTTATGTCCACCACTGGCAATGTTGTCACATCACTGAAGCTTTTGGCACCCACATAATCACCAGCCATGTAGCAGCATTCCTTGGTAAACACATTTCAGGATTAATTGGTCTTCCATTCTTATAATATATCCACATCAAGGAAGCTGCCAAAATGGAACCAGTGCTGATGGAGGTGGGTACTTGTCCTGCCACTTGATATGGAGCAACTGACAGAGACAATGAGAATTAAAAATGTCAATCCAGTGTTCTTTAACATTCTTCATTGCCCATGTTTCACTTCCATACATTACAGGTGGTATAACCCTGGTTCTATGGATTCACAGCGTCATAACAAGCCACATATCAGGATGTCCCTACAGAGGCTGGTGAAGGGCCCAACATGGTGGCAGCTGCTGCTATATGAGCATTCACATCTTTCAAGCATTCTCCAGCACTCTCTATGATCCTGCCCAAATATTTGACAGCTGGCACCTGCTCAATGTCCTGCCTGCGCAGGTTAATTACTGAGCTGGTTGTAATCTGCTGCTAGGGTGTTGTTTGATATTAATGGCCAGGGACTGACTTTTGTCTGGATTAATGACCAGAACAATTCATGCTGCTTTTTGCCCGATCACACTGGCCATAAGCTTTGTGATTCACCAAACTAAGCTAACAAGAAAACATCATCCACGTATTCAAGATCTCAAAGCAGAATGGTGTTCAGCTCAGTGCCACCAACAGCTGCCTGCTCAAACTTATCCATCAACCAACCAATAACAATATTGACTAATTTTGGCCCATTAACTGGCTGTGTTTGAAGTCGGAGGCCCACTTTTGTCAGCCAAATCTGATGGTCAGCATCAAGTTCAGCACCCCTGTGAACTTGGACATCCATGACCATTGAGTGCCAATGATTGTTCTTTGGGTGATGGAAGAGTGAGTCAGTGATCACCATGTCATTGGCAGCTGCAAATTCTAACAGCGGCTGCCCATTCCCTAACACCAAACTTCCCGAGCATACCAGCCCAGGTTTCAATATCCTTTCCTACCTGCCCATTAAAGTCCCCCAGGATCATGGTGATATCTCTTCTCAGAAGTTCATTAAAGACTGACTGCAGTTGCTGGTCAAAATTATGTGCAGTTGTATCACTGGCTGTGGTGTTGGGGGACCATACACTGTGATGATAATGAGATGCTTGGCGGAACTACCATTAAGTGGACACATAATTCGTTAAACAATTGTAAACAAAGAGTAAGTATTAATGGACTGATGTCAGATTGGAGGGAGGTCTCAAGTGGGGTTCCACAGGGATCTCTTCTGGGGCCAGTGTTTAACATCTTTATGAATGACCTGGATGTAGGAATAGAGAGCATACTGATCAAATTTGCAGATGACACAAAGCTGGGGGAGGGGTTTCAAACACTTTAGAGAATAGAGTTAAGATTCAGAGAGATAGATAGGGCTCTACCAAATTCAAGTCCATGAAAAACACGTCATGGACCATGAAATCTGGTCTCCTCCCATGAAATCTGGTCTTGTGTGTGCTTTTACCTTATACTATACAGATGTCATGGGAGAGACCAACATTTCTCAAATTGGGAGTTTCAGGGGGGGGTCACAAGATTATTTTAGGGGGTCACAGTATTGCCGCCCTTACTTCTGCACTGCTGCCTGCAGAGCTGGGCCCTCAGCCAGCAGCCTCCACTCTCCGTCCGCCCAGCTCTGAGGGCAGCACCCAACCAGCAGCAGCGTAGAAGAAAGGGTGGCAATACCATACCATGCCACCCTTACTTCTGCACTGCTGCCTTCAGAGCTGGGTGGATGGAGAGTGGTGGCTGTTGACTGAGGGCCCAGCTCTGCAGGCAGCAGCGCAGAAGTAAGGGTGGCAATACCATACCATAGAGTCCTGTAGCACCTTATAGACTAACAGACGTATAGGAGCATGAAAGCTCATGCTATCCCCCCAACATGGATAGGTAAAAATAACAAAAACTGTATGACCCTTTCATAAGCCGACCCTATATTTCAGGGGTTGGAAAACTTTGGCTCCTGGCCCATCAAGGTAAGCAGCTAGCGAGTTGGGACGTTTTGTTTACTTGGCGCATATGCAGGCATGGAGCTCCTCAGCTCCCTGTGGCCACAGTTCGCTGCGGGAAGCCACTTCCCGCAGCTCCCATTGGCTGGGAACGGCAAACCGTGGCCACAGGGAGCTGAGAGGCTCCATGTCTGCAGACGCTCCAGGTAAACAAAACAACAATATATTAGATATTCAATTCAATGATTCCATAGTTTAAAATCATCAAATTTTGGTGTAGACCCGTTTATAAGCCGACCCCCGCTCTTTGATGCATCACTTTTTTACCAAAAATATTCAGCTTATGAACGAGTATATATGGTGTATCTTATCCTTGCTTACATGCTTTGATGAGCAGTGAGATAATTAATATGTAAAGTATCACCTGAATTAGCACCCATTGAATGGAATGGACAGTGCACACCCTACAAGTTATTGTTTCAAACTCTCTGCAAATTGAAGCAGAGACCATTGCATCAGTCAGTTCGGACATATTTTGAAGATTTTTCCTTGCAACCATAACAGATAGAGTTTAACTTTTTTTTTTTTACATGAAAGTCGAGACTTGGAATAACAATTGAGAGGTCTGCTGTCTCTCACCTACCCGTAGCTAGTCCTTTGGCAAACTCTGCTCTAAAATATAATGTTAATTTTAAATATGAGCTTTGTTGTAATTATCAGACGTGGGAAAGAGAATAAAACCACATGACAAACTCTATTTTGCAAGACCAAGCTAATGGCCCATAAATCATGGGGACTGATCCTGCATCTGCTAAAGTCAATGTCAAGACTCCCATTGACATCAGTGGAAGTGGAAGCAGGCCAATGACATTTCTGTGCAGGATCCCACTGAATTTGTATAAATAAGGATTAGACCCATGGACATGGGTTTGCAAGATTGGGTCCCTAGACTGAATGTTGCTTACTTATGCTCCATAATACCAGATAATACTATTTTCCTTTGGACACATAAGAAGACCAACTAAAATCTTTGTTTAATGTCAACAGGCTTAAGAAGGGTTGATCTTTAACTGGTTTTAATTAAAAGCAGTTTTTGACATATCTTATATCTCTTTATTTCTAGAACAGTGTCAACAATTTCTAATGTCATCTCAGTCCTCTGACCATTGCCTTGATTTTAACATAGGTCACACTCATGAAAGGTCAATGTTTGCAGAGAGAGTAATTATTCCAGTCAGCCATTTTCTTTAAATCTTCTCATGAAGATATAATAGATAAAGATGGGTAAAACTCACAAAGGTAGAAGGAGAAGAGTATTAATGGGCTCTCCTTTTAGTCAGTGCTGAGTTGTAGAGATGAGGGGTTTTAATATGGTGGCATGGAAATAACATTATAGGCAGTTATTTTTTTATTGATGTAATTTGTTTCCTTATATTGCTATGAGACAAATTCTGATATCCTTCCACTTAGAAGTACCTTATTCCACACAGAATCATAGGACTGGAAGGGACCTCGAGAGGTTATCTGGTCCAGTCCCCTGCACTCATGGCAAGACTAAGTATTATCTAGACCATTCCTGACAGGTGTGTTTGTCTAACCTACTCTTAAATATTTCCAATGATGGAGATTCCACAACCTCCCTAGGCAATTTATTCCAGTGCTTAACCACCCTGATGGGAAGTTTTTCCTAATGTCCAAACTAAACCACCCTTGCTGCAATTTAAGCCCATTGCTTCTTGGCCTATCCTCAGAACAGTTCTTCTCCCTCCTTCTTGTAACAACCTTTTATGTACTTGAAAACTGTTATCATGTCCCCTCTCAGTCTTCTCTTCTCCAGACTAAACAAACCCAATTTTTCAATCTTCCCTCATAGATCATGATTTCTAGACCTTTAATCATTTTTGTTGCTCTTCTCTGCACTGTTTCCAATTTGTCCACATTTTTCCTGAAATATGGCACCCAGAACTGGACACAATACTCCAGCTGAGGCCTAATCAGCGCGGAGTAGAGAGGAAGAATTACTTCTCGTGTCTTGCTTACAACACTCCTGCTAATACATCCCAGAATGATGTTTGCTTTTTTGGCAACAGTGTTACACTGTTGACTCATATTTAGCTTACGGTCCACTATGACCCCCAGATCCCGTTCCACAGTACTCCTTCCTAGGCAGTCATTTCCCATTTTGTCTGTGTACAACTGATTGTTCCTTCCTAAATGGAGTACTTTGCATTTGTTGTTATTTAATTTCATCCTATTTTCAATTTTAATCCTATCCTCCAAAGCACTTGCAACCCCTCCCAGCTTGGTATCGTCTGCAAACTTTATAAGTGTATTCTCTATGCCATTATCTAAATCATTGATGAAGATATTGAACAGAACTGGACCCAAAATGGATCCCTGCAGGACCCCACTCATTATGCCCTTCCAGCATGATTGTGAACCACTGATAAGTACTCTCTGAGAACGATTTTCCAACCAGTTTTGCACGCACCTTATAGTAGCTCCATCTAAGTTGCATTTCCCTAGTTTGTTTATAGGAAGGTCATCTGAGACAGTATCAAAAGCCTTACTAAAGTCAAGATATACCACATATACTGCTTCCCTCCACCCACAGGGCTAGTTGACTTGATTTGAATAGGACTATTTGTGGGGTTATGTACTACTCAACAGAAGAAATGTCATGAGAAGCTGGTCCTAAAAACACTCTAAAACATAGATCTGATATAGCACTTTTCATATGGAGATCTCAAAGTGCTTTAAAAAGGATGATGACATTGTTATCTCTAAGTGACTTGCCCAAAGTCACCCAACAGGGCAATGGAAGAGTCAGGAATTGAACCCAAGGTTCCTGAATCCTAGTCAACTACCTTATGTACTAGGTCTTACTGCTCCCTGTGCAAAAAGATGTATTATTTCTACCTGGTTAATGTTCTTCCATATTATAGCTCACTGACATTTTTCAAATGAAATAATTTTTGGTGAAAATATGGCCTTTTTTCAAAAGTGAAAACATTTTCGGGAAAAAATCTTTTGATGTTTACAAATTTTCAGTTTTGGTAAAGATGTGACATTTTAAATTCCAAATGATCAAAAATGTTATCAAAACCATAACCTAAATGGTTAGTGCTTTATTTTGTTCACTAAAAACTAGCTTTGGTAATCAGAACATTTTGGTAACCCTTTTGATGATATTTTAAATAATGTTTGTTTGGTTTTTTGATAAATTTTGTGTTTTGAGAAACAAACAAAAAATTCAGGAGTTCATTTTTCATGAAATCTTTTTTTCAAAATTTTGACCAGTTTCATATGAAGTCCATGAAGTAAGGACCATCTTTTTGTTCTTTGTACGGCACCTGGCACAGTGGGGCCCTGGTCTGTGATTGGGGGTCCCTAAAAGCTAATGCAATGCAGACAATGATAAATGAAATAGAAAACAGAAAAATTATATAACAAAGAGGCATAAAAGGATTTAATTTACTGCTGAAATGATCAAATTATTTCATCAGAATAAATGGGATAGAGATTTAAGCCCCTTATGCTTAGTTTTAAACATAGGAATAGTTAAATTAAGTTTAAACCCATTGAGGAGCCAGCCCTATATTTTAAAAAAGAAAGTAAAAACCAATTAATGTATGTAGCTGAATTTTCAGATCATCCTATAGGAAAGTATTCTACATAATATCCAGATTTTAATAAGCAAAGGGGGGTGGGTGTTAAATCTGTAACTGTATTGGGTTCGAATAATAAGATTCAGTCTTGACACAAATATTAAATCTGAACATGCCCTTTACTGCATCCTCAGTGTAAAAATCTTCTGCCCAGATAGATCAATTGCTATATGTGTGTGTGTGTGTACTATATATAAATTCCTTACAATTCTATTTTATGTAGTCCTTTTTGAAAGGCGTTCAAGAGAGCTCCATTGTCAGCATGCTTAATTGCTCAAAGGTGGAACTTTATGTTCTAATGCAGCATTAGAAACTCTCCCCCCCCTTCATAAAAATCAGACCCACTGAATGCTGAAGAGCACTAAACTTTTATATTTTATTTAGAAGTGAAAATGTGAAGTTGCATGTCAGCAATCTGCAACCTCCTCTATGGTCACTGCTGTGCTGAGAGAAACTCCTGTAAAACTCAGTTCCACTTGAAGGGTGGACAGTTTGACAAGAGAAGAACAAAAGTGGGGCACATTTTTTAAATGTCTGTCTCCAGCTAGGAACATAGGAATGGCCACAGTGGATCAGACCCAAGGTCCCTCTAGTTCAGTATCCTGTCTCTGATAGCAGCCTGGCTTCCCAAGGGCCAAGGTACCACTCTGCGGAAGATGGTGCACTCACTCCACACTTGCAGCTCCTGTGCTGTGGAGATGGCTGGCCTTGGCTCTTGATTCTGGGCGTTGCAACCTCCGGGATTGCAGCGCTGCTCAGGTTTGGCCCCACCCCACATTCACAACATCAAGATGCAGCTTCTCATTGTCCCAGGAAACAAATCAAGGGTGGCAGTGTTGGCAATTGCCAGAGAAGACCAGCAAGTCACACTTTGCATTTGCAAAGTTCTTCCAGGTTGGAAAAGCTCTTCCTTCAAATGCCAACCCCATTGCTCTCCCTGTGTTCAGGGAACAACCAGACGCACCAGAAAGGCAGCTGTTAGAGACCCCGGCCGCAGAAGCACTAAAGTTCACTCTGTGTGAAGTCCTTAATTTTGTCTATGTTGTGATCTACCGCACCAGTGAGAAACTGAACCCAGCCTTCCTCTGATGGGGGATACACATGGCTTGACTTTGTAATTTCTAGGACTTTCTTTAATACAGAGGCCAGTTTGGCAGCATTGAGTCGCACAGCCAGCTGGTTCATGGGTGGATACATACTCAGTGCCAGCTCATAAACACTCGGGCTGATCTCATTGGTGATGTCTGTAAGATCATCTAGCTGAGCCACCTGTTCTGGGGTGTCTGCTTTGCCGTGAACCTTCACTGCACCCAAGAGCTTCTTCAGGCAGGCTTTGGAGGCCTTCATCAGCCCCATGCAGGGACCAAGTAGCTTCCGGTCAGCCTCAGACCAGTAGGTGTCCCTATTGCCCCGAGAGCCCAACTCCTCATCCTCCATGATGTCACTGTAGGGGTCCCGATCTTCCCCCTGAGCCTGCTCCATTTCCTCCTCCGCATCCCTGACCACACCCAGATAGGCGGCCATGGCTGACAGGACTGCTGCCTGGTTATCTTGTGGCAGATGGGAAATCTGTTCACAAGCCTCCCATACACTACCAGTTGATATAAGCTGCTCCTGAGACAAACTCTGCAGTGGAGTACGGAGAGTCACGTCTGTGAGCTGGATCATTCCTTCCACTACCTCGGCAGTGGCATCTCGCACCATCTTCCGGGAAAGTATCATTATCTTTAAGTATCGTGACCTGATTTGCAAAAATGCTGAGTGGCCACCATTCTCCTGTGGGCAGCATGACACCCAGTGGGAGCTGTGGGTGTTAGGCACCTTGAAACGAGTCCCATGGTGTCTCAAGCTAGTCTTCCAAAAGTCCAAAATCTGAGGCCTGGTCAAACAATAAAGGTCAGTAAATGGCTTACTCCAGCCACAACTTACTGCATTCAACTTGATCCTTAACAAAAGACCTCTGCTGAATCCAACAGCCTCTATTGGTACAAATAAACCATTGTAAGTCATTTTGGTTTGTGCTGGATTGAATCACTCTGGTCAAGGTCTTGGGGGAAGCCAGGGACCTTTAATTAGAGCACTTTGCTGCAGAGATATAAGGAGACAATTTTCAAATGTGTCTAAGTGGCTTAGGAACCTAAAACCAAAAGGCTGTAGGTTCCGAAGTCATTAAAGCATGTTTGAGAATTTTGCCTGTAAGTCTTTTTGTACGGGTAGCTTTATACTGAGACTTGCAGGTGAATTTCTATCTTCCCTTCAGCCCTGTCTCAGCTCCTTCCGTGCCACCCTCTCAGCAAGAGCATACATGCCCCTTCACAGGTTCTTTATACGATGAAGTTAGCTGCTCTCAAGTGCAGCTGAATATAAGTGCCTCCCACTTCAAATTCTTGGCAGGCAGCCAGCATTTTTGCAATTTAGGTTCATCATGTCCTCCCGATGCTGATCACTTCTTAAAGTAACTGAAATCATATGACCCACAGCACTGAATCAAACACGGTAAGCATCCATTAAATTCATCAGCTGGTAAAAACAGCGCATAAATCCCTAGTTAGCAGAATGGATTGTACCTAAGGAAAAGAAGAATCAAATACAATCTTTTTTTTTTTACTTGCGATTTATTGGCTGGAGGGGTCAGATCCTGCACTTTTTATTCAGCCCTTAATCTGGCAGAGCTTCCTTTGAATTCCATGGGAGTTTTCCCTTATTAAAGATGGCAGGATTTGACCCTAGAGCCTTTTCGAAATGGGGAGCTCTTTCACTAGGTGATTCATCCTGTTATTTCTTTAAATGTGTGGGGAATCTTCACACTTAAGTGCCTGGTTTCTGGGACTGATAAAAGAAACATATTGCAGACTCCATTTACCAGAGATGCTTTGAGGGTTAAAAAGAAGCTAGACCTGCAAACAAAACCAAAAATCACTACTTGTATTTGGAGTGAAAGGGTTAGAACAAATCCACCGCCCTAGGACTTAATGGATGTTACTCTGACATATGTCATGGCCATGGCATTATAGTGTGGACCTAAGTCAGATCTTCCCACTCCTAAAGGCCCTGCCTCTTGTGTTAAGTGTGTGGGGATTATGAACTATTTTCTAAAATGTTCAGTTTCAAAAAACTTGGCACTGTGCACCATTTTGTTGGAAAAACTGAGGTCCCACCTTCATTTTCTAGCATGGAACTTTACCCTTCAGGCTAGTGGAATCTAGCATCATGCCCTGCATAACAAAGGAGCCAAATGATATAGAAAGTATCTTGAAAACCAACTTTATGAATAGCTTTCTACCTGTGCAAGGTAGCCCCAACTCACTCATCATTTTGGAGAAACAAGGGCTCCTACATCACTTTCTATGAGGGGCAAAATCAGCCTTCTTTAAACTGACATCAGAAACCCACTTCTAGTTATATAACATTTCATCACAAAAAAGTAAGCTTATGTATAATTTTCTAGAAGAGATTCAAATCTGTCCCTCTGCAATAGTGTCACATAAGTTTGCATGAGAGAGATTACCGTTCCGTTCATTGCTTGATACTTTACATCACATGGCTTCATACATACAACCTACAGATCCAGGTTATTGCTTCAGGCTCTGCATTGTGGGAGATTGACACTTGCTTCCTGCTTCACAATGTATCATGAAAACTTAGCATTTTGCTTTCATTGACATCAACAGAAACTTGCCGCATGCTTAGCTTTGCAGAGCTGGATGAATTTTTTTTCAGGGAAATGTAAATTCACCAAAAAATGCATGTTTCAGATCACTGAAATAATTTACAAATTATAATTTACAAATTTGGTGAATAGTTTCAACCACAACCAAAACAAAAACAAAAAACAGAAATGTCAAAACAGTTCATTTTGACATTTTTGAAATAAACCATTATGGCATTTTGTTTTGAAATGACAGTTTCAAAACGTTTTGTTCAACTTGAACATTTGGGGGGGGGGTTCATTTCACTGAGGGAAAAAAATCCATTTCAGTTCAAAATGAATGAAATTCATTTTTGGATTTTTCAGTTCAGCGACCACACCAAAAAATCAATTATTTGCTCAGCTCTAATGAGGATGAACTTTAATATGTCATGAAACCCAATCTAAAGCAGCAAACTTGATCTCATGAATCATTCTCTATCAGGGAAACTCAAACTCAGGCTTCCAAATGTGGAAACTGGGCATTAGGTCTCTGTAAGGAGTCCAGAGGCCATGGCAATGAGCACATTATAAATGCCAAGATAGATAGGTACACAAGGTGGGTGCAGTAATATCTTTTATTGGAACAACTTCTGTTGGTGAGAGAGACAAGCTTTCAAGCTTACACAGAGCTCTTCTTCAGATCTGGGTTGTCTCTTTCTAACATCTTGGGACCAATACAGCTACAACACAGCAAACAAAGAGAAGTAGGGCTGATTTGCCAATTCTTGATTGAAATACTTGTTTCATATGAACAAGCAAAGTTGGAACAGACACTGGAGACTCCATTAGCTGAGGTCCCACACCACTCCTTAGACATTGAGGCAACCTGGTAGAAGCTCAGAGATGTCACATATAATACAGCATCCAAGGTTCTTGACTTTGTAATGCGGAAACATGAAGACCGGTTTGATGAGAATGACCTTGAGATAGACCAGGAAGGGAAACATATTTAGCTGTGACAACCATCAAAGAATCTCACTGCTCTCTATAGCGGGGAAGATCCTTGCACAGGTTGTCCTCAACAGGTTCGTCTCTCACCTAGTGAACTTGATGCACCCAGAGTTATAGCGTGGCTTTCGTGCTGGCTGTGCCACCATGGACATGACTATTGCAGTCTGACAAATACAAGAGACGGCTGCTGAACAGAACAAAGACCTGTACATAATGTTTGTTGATCTGACCAGAAAAGATGATTGCTGTCATCCACTCATTTCACGATGGCACGATGGCCAAAGTTATGGACTGTGGTGACTCACCAGAAACCTCCCCTGTCACCAACGGCACCAGAGAAGGATGCGTAATGGCTCTAGTCCTCTTTGCCATTGTCTTTTCAGACATGCTCTTGTTCGCATTCCAGGACTTTGACAGAGGTGTACACATCCGGTTTAAATTGGATGGGAGCCTAATTAATCTATAGCAACTCAGGGCACAGACCAATTTAATCAGACAGCTATTAAGAGAGCTCCTCTTTACCTCCGACTGTGCCCTCACTGCACACGCACTTGAGGACATTCAGCTTATCATGGAATGCTTTGCCTATATCTCAAAATGTTTCAGTTTCACAAACAGCCTGAAAAAGAGGGAGGCCATGTACCAGCCAGTACCAGACCACCAGCATCATGAGCACCTTGATCCCAGCTTTAGAACTCAAGTATCAGAGGGGTAGCCGTGTTAGTCTGAATCTGTAAAAAGCAACAGAGGGTCCTGTGGCACCTTTAAGACTAACAGAAGTATTGGAGCATAAGCTTTCGTGGGTGAATGCCCACTTCATTTTGCGTCTGATGAAGTGGGCATTCACCCACGAAAGCTTATGCTCCAATACTTCTGTTAGTCTTAAAGGTGCCACAGGACCCTCTGTAGCTTTAGAACTGACAACATACCCCTCAACGTGGTCAGGAAATTCTGCTACCTGGATAGAACACTTTCCACCAATGCCATGTTGAAGGATGAGATCATTCAGTGCTTGTCAAAGGCCAGCTTGGCATTTAGCTGGCTCACTTGTAGCCTCTGGAGGGAGGCTGCCTCAGAACAAAGATAAGAATCTACCACATTCTTTTACTCACCCCACTCCTCTATGGCTTTGAGACATGGACGCTCTGCCAATGCTACATCAATCAGTCCTTGAGAGATGCCAAATCTTTGACACCAAAAGCAACCTCATCAGGGCTCAACTTTCCTGGGTTGGACACGTGGTGCACATGGAGGTTTTCTGTATACCGAAAGCAGTGTTCTACAGCCAGCTGGGCACAAGGGTCGACCCATCCTCAGATCATGCAAGACAGACATTAAAAAATGGGAACTCGTTGCACTGGACACACCCAGACGGAGAGAGCTGTGCCCTGAGGCCATGTCCATTTTTGAGGAATGGTGTGTGAAGACTCTGCAGGAGAAGAGACCACGTCATAAGGCCAACACCTGAAAGCCTCCCCCCAACAATGACTACACTTGCAAGACAAGCAACCACATTTGCAAATCCAGGATTGGACTCGCTTCCCATGTGAGAAGCCATAAAAACAAATAAACCCAAAATTCAAATCAAAATTCTTATCTGTTGAAGCAATGGGAGAATCCATTATTAGAATCCGTGAATCTTCAACTGGTATAAACTGGTACAAGTTCCATTCAAGTCAAGGAGAACTATGGTAATTAACACACACTGAGGATCTAGCTCACTGTACTGACCTGAAGGAAAGTTATTGATTTGGATGAGTTTTACAGGATGCAAATGAAGCCTTTCCAAACACCAAAGAATGAGTCAAATTCCCCCAGGTAAAAATAGTTCCCATGAGCCAGGGTTTCTGATGTAAGTTTATAGTGTGAGTCCAGGTTTCCACATTTTCAGTCGTAGTGAATCAGGATGAGTTTCTCTGAGGTAATGGGAGATCTGAAGTTAATGTGCCTGAATGCAATTCCATACATGCGGTTGGGCAGCTCAGAGGTAACATGATGTGTGTGGTGTAGGTTGTGAAGTTATGCACTGGCTCAGGATTACCTGTTGTAAAGTGAGCCATTATCCCAGGTTTCCTTCATTCAAGGTTGTGAAGGAAGCAGTGTCTTCCCCTTAGAACGTAGTGCAGTCGTTTTAGGGTTGGGTTTTTTGTTTGTTTGTTTGTTTTTTGCATTTAATAACTACTTAAATGGTGGTGGGTGAGGTGGGGTTTTTTTTGGTTTATTCTTACTTTGATGCTCAGAGGAGGTAATTTTCTTTCTGTGTTTCAGTTGGATATAAAATGCAAAATTGGCCCTTTCCAGAATTGAAAGTGGCATGCCATGAAAAATGGCCATTTTTGCTATTTTTTCAAAGAATTCGATTTATGCAAATAAGCATTGTCCTAGCTTAGATCTATGCAAACCTGGGGCTTTTTATAATGGGGCTGAAAACTTCTAATGTTCCCTGCACTTACATCCCCACTGGGGTTTGGGAAACATTTTTTTTTGTTTAAATCTTCATGTTTCCTGACTCATTACAGGGCCCTAAGCTAAATGGAGCTAGAATGAGCAGAAAAATCCATCTTTTAAAAATGGCAGGACAGAAATTGCTTCGAAAGTTATTTGGGCCTATCTGAGATAGCAAATGTGCTAGAAATGTTCTTTGCTGGGGATGGGAAATTAATGAGTTATATGAAGTCGCTGGGCTAAAGTCTCTGCTGGCATGAACCCCCTTGATTGTAGGTCTCATAAGAAGAGGAGACAGGAGTCCATGCAGAAAACGTTATAACAGTTGTAAGGAACCATATTGTCAGTTTACCCATATCTCCTGGAAAGCTTGACCCCTGCTAACAGGATAGTAAAATTTTGATTCACTGTACTCAGTTAATAACACTGTGACTGCAGCTTTCCTGCTCAAGTCTGTTAGCTTTACCTGATCCTCCTGCCCTATTTGTGTTGCCCACGCTGACAGATCTGTTTGTTGGTGCCCTGGTAAGGGCCACGTAGCTTTGACCCTTGGAGCTTTGGTCAGTCCCGCTGTTTGAGGGATGGAGCTGAGCTAAGCAGGGAAACTTGGTCTAAAAAGTCACTTTCTGGGTGAACTCAAGAGCCATTATAAACAGAGGCAGCTAACGGGAGAGTTTTGGAGGCAGCGTGAGAGGCTTTCCTTCCAGGTCCACCTGTATGTGCAATTCCACAGTGGCCAGTGATGGACCAGTGGTGGTGAATGGCAACGGATATACCATTTTTTCTTTTCTTTCCTGAAGACAGAATGTGTAGGAAGTGCAAGTTGGTGGCTGTGCTGGAAGAAAAGATTCTTGGATTGGAGAGGGAAGTTGAGATGCTCTGGAAAATCACAGAAGATGAGGAGTTCCTAGGCAGCCAGGTTTGGGAAACATTAGTTCAAGAAAGGAAGGAGATGGCACCAAGGAGCTGGAGAGAGAGGAGGCCTGGCAGCTCATAACAACCAGAGGCAAGAGGTCAGGGTGGTATTTTACACAGCTGGAGATGGGCAGGCAAGGGCCACCAGAGAGACAAGGACTAGGAGGATTTCCACACGGCTAAAAGTTTCAAAGTTCAGCTAGTCCAAGGGAATGGAGATGTGTACGGGATACACTTACGGACTGCAGCTCAGCACAACCTGTAAGAAAATCAAGCTTGCCCACAAAGGGATCCTCCAAGTGGCCAAGGGAGACAAATTATATTTATTGGGGATTCAGTACTCAGAAGGATCGAAAGAACATTCTATATGGGACAAATGGAAAAAAGGCCAGGGTGCTGTCTTCCCATAGCTAAGACACAAGATGTCACTCTAAGATTGGTTAGGCTTCTCAAGTCAACAGGCAAGGATCTATTGGTGACAATTCACTTCAACACTAACGACACTGTGTCGCAGATATCTCACAGATAATAGATGACTTCAGGGAACTCAGAAGTGTGCTGAAGAAGAAGAATGTCTAAGAGATCTTGTGCTGCAAGTACTAACACATCCATAAAATTTCTAAATATTATAGATCACAATTTGCTAACTCAAAAAGTGTTGCATCCAACATGGGGGTGTTCTATATTAGACCTTGCCTTAACAAATAAAGAGGAACTGATCAGAACTAAAAATTTGTGGTAGCTTAGGTACAAGTGATCGTGACTTGATTAGATTTATAATGTGCAAGCACAATAAAGTCCAGACCAGTAAGATATATTTTTGGTGCTTCAAAAAGGCCAATGTCACAAAGCTCAAAACAAGTATGAACAAAATCAGCTGGGTGGAAGAATTTACTAAGAAAAATGTGAACTGTAATTGGGAATTGTTTAAGAACACTTTACTAGATGCCCAGAAAGCCACAATGAAGGAAGCAATCTGTAGTGGCTAAAAAACTGACCTGGTTTAGAGAGGAAGTGAAGGCAGCTAGAAAAATATATATTCTATTACACCTCTACCCCGATATAACGCTGTCCTCGGGAGCCAAAAAATCTTACTTCGTTATAGGTGAAACCACGTTATATCGAACTTGCTTTTATCTGCCGGAGTGCGCAGCCCCGCCCCCCCCGGAGCAGTGCTTTACCGCGTTATATCCAAATTCATGTTATATCGGGTCGCATTATATTGGGGTAGAGGTGTATTTTATATATATAACAACATGGAAGAAAGGGGAACTTGACAGTATTGAATATAAATCAAAGCCAGGAATTGTAGAAAATTAGTAAGTGAAGCAAAGTGACTCAAGGAGAAATATATGGCCAGCAAGTGAAGGATAAATCGTGACAGTCTGTACCCCTATGTTCACCGCTTTTACAAGACTATGATAGATTTTGTACAAACTATGCCTTGTGAGATATAATTTGAAAATGCATGATTTGCTGATCATTATTGTTCTGGTAAAGTATGTGGGGCAACATTGTATGTAAAGTTATAGGATTCTACTCTAAGACATGTTCCAGGTCTGGAGAGCAGTCACAAATCAGTTCCCCAGAGACAAAAGGCTAGCCGACCCCTCATCCAGGTTGTCAACAAAATCAAATAGACCACCATCTGGTTAAGTGGCCGTTCTTTGGCAGGAAAGAGGATCTGGGCGAAAATCTACATTTTTACAAAGAAACAGCTGGGGGTTCCCATCCACACAGACTTTCCATCTCCTGAACCTCAGCTGGAGATGATTCTCAAAGAAGAGAAAGAGCTATAAGGAGGGCAGATGCCCCAAATTATCTCTCCCTCTATCCACAGCATCAACGACACTTGAAGAACAAACGAAGCAGCATTGGACTGGTTGAGGGATCCTGACTGAAAGAGATTCAGCTAGTAATACTGCTGCAACATGTGGTGAGAGAGACCTTTGCTTTGAATGCACTTAGCTTGTTAAATTAGGCATTAGTTGCTTTTCACTTTTATTTTCTTATAACCAATTCCGACTTTTATGCCACATTACTTGTAATCTACCTTTCAGTAGGTAATAAACTTGTTTTATTGTTTTTATCTAAACCAGTGTGTTTGGACTGAAGTGTTTGGGAAACTCCATTTGGGATAACAGGATTTGTGCATATCATTTTCAATTAATAAAATGACGGATTTTATATTAGCTTATATTGTCCAGGAGAGAGTGGGTAGTACAAGATGAACATTTCTGGGGAAAGTCTGGGACTAGGAATTTGCTGGTGTTGCTCTGCAGAGTAATTAAAGAGTGGCTGGCTATAGCACTCAGACAATATAACTGGGAGTAACTTACATGCTGGCGGCTGTATGGAAGTAGACCAGGAGGGGCAGCTCTCATAGAAAAGCAGTGTAAAAGGCACCCCAGGTAGGAGAACTGAGGGGACACAGCTTTTCATCAGTCCAGATTGTACCCGGAGTAATGTCACACAAATAGAAGGAGTTTTTAAAGTAGATTAGTAACAAAAAGTATCCTAACAATTGTATTGGTCCATTCCTAGATGGAAATGGTAGAAATCTCAATAATAATGCAGAAAATGCATTCAGTGTGTTCAATAAATACTTTGTTCTGTGTTTTGGGGAAAAATAGATGATGTACTCATATCATATATTGATGATAACACTCTTTTCGTTCCACTAGTATCTCCGAAAGATGTTAAATAGCAGCTACTCAAGGTAGACATTTTTAAATCAGCAGGTCCAGGTAACTTGCATCTAAGAGCTTTAAAAGAGCTGGGGAGGAGATTCCAAGAATGGTAATGTTTGTTTTCAATAAGTCTTGAGCATTGGGGAAGTTCCAGAAGACTGGAAGAAAACTAATATTATGGTCAGATAATGGAGCAGCTGATATGGAACTCAATTAAGAGATAATTAAAGGAGAGTAATATACTTAATGCCAATTAGCATGGATGGATGGAAAATAAATCCTGTTAAACTAACTCAATACCTTTTTTGATGAGATTACAAGTTGGCTGATAACGGTAATAATGTTGATATAATGTATTTAGATTTCTGTAAGGTGCTTGATTGAGTTAGAATTGCACAACATTTTGATTAAAAACTAGCATGATATAAATTAGCAGACATTAAATGGATTGAAAGTTGGCTAATAGTTAGGTATCAAAATGTAATTGTAAATGGGGACACATCATCAAAAGGGTGTGCTTCTAGTGGGGTCCCGCTGGGATCGGTTCTTGGCCCTACGCTATTTAACATTTTTATCAATGACCTGGAAGAAAACATAAAATCCCCACTGATAAAGGTTGCAGCTGACACAAAAAATTGGGGGAAATGGTAAACAGTGAAGAGGACAGGTCACCGATACAGAGTGATCTGGATCACTTGGTAAGCTGGGTGCAAGCAAACAATATATATTTTAATATGGCTAAATGTAAATGTATACATCTTGGGAAAAGAATGTAGGCCATACTCATAGGATGGCGGGGGGGGGGGTACTTTATCCTAGGAAGCCATGACTCTGAAAAAGACTTGGGGATCATGGTGGAAAACATGATCTCCCAGTGTGACACTGTGGCCAAAAGAGCTAATGTGATACTAGGATATATAAACAGAGGAATTTCGAGCACGAACAGAGATGTTGTTTTACCCCTGCACTTGGCACTGCTGGAATCCTGTGCCTAGTTCTCGTGCCCACAAGTCAAAAAGGATGCTGATAAATTGGAGAGAGCTCAGAAAAGAGCCATGAGAATGATTAAAGGATTAGAAAACATGCCTCTCAACTCAAGCTCAATCTATTTAGTTTAGCAAAGAGAAGGTTAAGGGGTGACTTGTTTACAGTCAATAATAAGAATCTGCACGGAGAACAAATATTTGATAATGGGCTCTTCAGTCTAGCAGTCAAAGGATAACATATTCCAATGGCTGGAAGTTGAAGCTAAATAAAGTTCAGACTGGAAATAAGGGGTACATTTTTTTACACTGAGGATAATTAACTGTTGGAACTATTTACGCAGGGTCATGGTGGATTCTCCATCACTGGCAATTTTAAAATCAAGATTGGATGTTGGAATCTCAGTAAATCAATTCATTAAATAAACTGGAATTTGGCCAGGAAACCAGGGTCAATACCATATTCTTGCAAAATGTGACAATGGATCTTCAATAAGCACAAATGCTCCGGCCCTTGGTTGTAGGTCTTATTGAAAATTTGAGCAACACAGTTCCTCCTATCATACTGACACGTGATTCTTGTTACCCGAAATTGGGCCAGCTAGTAAGAGCTTAGGGAGGACTAATGACCCACCAGAGTTTGGCAGAAAACAGCACGTTTATTATACTGATAGCTAAGCTCAAAAGAATAGGTGGGGGGGTCACACTCACACTCGCATACTCACGTTTCCAGGACAGGCACAGCACTGGAGATGTTAGGATCCTTTAAGGTAAGTGTCCCACAGTGCAGCGATGGATGGTGCGATGAAGGTAAGTCTTCCCGAGGCACAATGGAATGCAACGCGGTGAACCACTGGCCAGGCAGTCCGGGCGAAGGGCCTTCATGAGAGGTACAAGCTTGTGAGTGCACTCCTGAGCACATGGCCCCTTCACCTTTTAAGGACCTGCTCCTCATGGCCTGTGACTAGAGATGACCTGGCCGCCTCTGGTTGGTCACACTCCACCTCGGGCAGTGTCCATGCATTGGGTGTGTGAGCGCTGCCTAATTAGACTCCCAGACACCTTGTCTACCTGGGAGCTTTTCTGATCTTCCAGCTGTTCAAGCAGCCCATTCATTCCACAAGCATCCCAGGGCAGGAGGGGAAAAGCCACTTCACAGGTATTCAAAGAGGGAGAGGAGACAAAAGGTGGGGGGAAGTGTAACAGACCTTTTGAGCATACAGGTTATATAGAGCATACAGATCACTGCTGCTCCTACAACAATCCTCTACTGAGCTAAAGTGTGGACTGCCATCTACTGAAACACCAGTAACCAATTACACTTCCTGAAGTGCATATTTGGTTCTTGGTAAAGGGATCTCACACGAAAATGCTGACTCAGTCCAGTCCTGCTGGGCATGTGAAAGCATCACATGATAAGGTGATTTGGTTGCTGGAAGCATACCGTTATGTAGGATATGTAATTAAAAGAAAGACAAGGTGAATCTTTCTTGGTAATGAGGATAGATAGAAAAATTCTAATGTGGAGGTATCTAAAAAGCCGAACACCGGGTGACCATACTCAGCCAATCATTGTCAGCAGTTCTAGAGGGCATTGTAATAGGCAGCAGGTTTCAAACAAACAAAAGGAGGTATTTTTTCACACAACGCACAGTTAACCTGTGGAACTCCTTGCCAGAGGATGTTGTGAAGCTCAACACTGTCACAAGGTGCAAAAAAGAACTAGATACGTTCATGGAGTATAGGTCCATCAATGGCTATTAGTCAGGATGGGCAGGAAAGGTGTCCCTAGCCTCTGTTTGCCAGAAGCTGGTAATGGGTGACAGGGGATAGATCACTTGATGATTACTTGTTCTCTTCATTCCCTCTGGGGCACCTGGCATTGGCCACTGTTGGAAGACAGGATACTGGGCTAGATGGACCTTTGGTCTGACCCAGTATGGCCATTCTTATGTTCTTATGTAATGAATAGCAGGAAAACATGACATCTACAAAGCATGGAATGGGGAATAGTCTTCAGGAAGCATTTGAACTGAAGAATGGTTAAAATTTATGATTTAGACATTTAGGTTTAGGCTTTTCTGATCTTATGTCAGAACAAAGTCAGCTGTAAAGTGATATCTCAGAATCACTGGTAATGAGGGGAAAGCAACTGTCAGACAACAAAGTTTCAAGTGTACTTTGAGAAGAAGAGAAGAATAAATTTATGACCTGAATGTTTCGATTTTTCTGGTGGGGGTTTTGTGGTGGGGGGAAAATCTCCCCTTCAGAAGTGATGTATTGAGTTGGCTGTAATGGAAGAGAAAAGAAAAGCTGCCAAAAATAGGGTAAAATTTAAAGCTTCTTAGACATGTTTTATTGTCTTTTCATAAAGAATGTGTCTCTTTTCTGACCTCCTGGGAATCTGAAACAAAAGAGGATTCTTCAGTGTGATGTATTGGTGGGGGGGGGGGGGAGGGAGATCAAAAACACACAAGGCTTTATGGCTGGATTCCACACAACTTTCTACAAAAAGAATCAAAATATCTTACCTGGTATTCATCTAGCAGTACATCTAGCAGTACTCCACTCTTCCATAAATTCTCAAACAAGTGGTTTCGAGAGAAATCACTCATATACCATTTTATATAAACTGATAATATTGCCATGTGACCTTTTCTAATATCTGAATAATGGAATGGAAATAGAAAGTTTTATAGAGTGGCAAACTTGGAAGAAAAAGTGCCTTTAAATAATGACGGTTTACACTCAAAATATTCAAAGCCAGATTGTAGCTTTGCCAATTTACACCAGCTGTGGCTCTATCTCCGAGGTGAGGGTTGGTTTGGATAAGCATTTTAGACCCTGATCTTGCAAACATTCTGGTGCTTACGCACATGAGTAGTCTTATTGAATCATTTAGAACAGGGGTTCTCAAACTGGGGGTCGGGAACCCTCAGGGGGTCACGAGGTTATTACATGGGGGGTAGCGAGCTGTCAGCCTCCACTCCAAATCCCGCTTTGCCTCCAGCATTTATAATGGTGTTAAATATATAAAAAAGTGTTTTTAATTTATAAGAAGGCGTCACACTCAGAGGCTTGCTATGTGAAAGGGGTCACCAGTACTAAAGTTTGAGAACCACTGATTTAGAATACCAATGGGACACAACAACTGACAAAAATATTCAATAAGGGGAGTGAATTGAAGACAAAGGAGATTTACAGTCACAAGTTTACGTAGTTACTCGGTTACGGTATGTGCATATCTTAATGGTTCCATTAAAGTCATTTTTAATGGTAAATTGACTTGCTTTTTGATGGCAATATGGAAAAAATGTGGGTTGAGGAGACTTGAATAAGGGGAGGGTGGAAACTTGTGGCAGTGCTATAACAATGGCATATTATGCATTTATCCAGTGATAGAGATTTAGCTGAGACTGTTTTGCATGATTGTAACATGATTTCAATAGCTGTTTGACTGACTACATGTGCTTGTAATGTCTTTATCTTTTAGAATCTTTCACAGATTTCATGTTCCTTTTTTCTCTACTTGCAAATATGTAAAAGCCAAAGTAATAATATATGGACATATCCTATCTCCTAGAACTGGAAGGGACCCTGAAAAGTCATGGAGTCCTGCCCCCTGCCTTCACTAGCAAGACCAAGTACTGATTTTGCCCCAGATCCCTAAGTGGCCCCCTTAAGGATTGAACTCCCAACCCTGGGTTTAGCAGGCCAATGCTCAAACCACTGAGCTATCCCTCCCTCCTTAAAGTGCTCATGGCATTATGAGTTAAAGGCCTGTAATTCTAAAATCCAGAAATGTTTTGCTAAGCTCCAAATAATAACAACAACAACAAAAAGCATTGGTAATGCATGGTATATGATTTGTTAGCAAAAGGTGATGCAGCATGCAGGCAGACTTGTAGGAAAGAGATCTTTACTGAGCATCCTGAAAGGCCACAGTTACCTGTTTTGAGGCCTGTGTTTGTCTGGTAACAGTCTGGTCCCAGCTTGCACTCCTGAGCCCCTGGTGCCACAAGAAACTAGGTCCCTCCTAAAAGCTGACCCTTTTTCTTCAGTTCCACTCACTACAAAGTGACCTCCCTGAATGGATCTGCAAACCTATTGTTCATTCCTCCTTTACATGCCTTCTCAAGACTAACTTTTGGAGGATTTGCATCCACAATTCAAAACTAATAACTATCTAATTATTTTCTTGAATTTTCAACTAGTTCAAATATATGTGGTTGAATTATAAACCTGGACTATAGGGATTAATCACTGAAATGCTGACTTTCAATTAACTGTAGGGGATGAACAAAGCCCCTGTAATGGATACAAATGAACTTTCACTCCCATTCATCTCAAAGGTATTTGAGTACACATATGGAATGGACTAGTCTTACTTTGGACAAGACAACATAAACCAATTCAGCAACATCCATAGCTCAGGAGAACCCAGTCCAAAAATAGTCATGAAAAGTAAAGTAGGCTGTCATGTCCTGTCTTTCTCTTTAGTCAGGGAGTGAGAAGGGAGAAATCATATTTTAAACTCTAAATATTATGCCTGTTAATTCGAGAATCTTAATTTGCTTTCTTCCCAAATGCTCTCAGCTCTTAATCGCTTACAGCATCTCTTTTCATTTTCATTATCAGTTAACCCTCATTGCAAAACCTTTAATTTAAGATGCTGCTTTATAGCCTTGCTTTGTTGTACAACTGTTTTAAAGCTGACTCTCATCAACCAGAAGTAGAACTGAAAGCTCTGTATTTTGTAAGAAAACACCTAAAATTCCAAACTCTATAGGGGACAGCATTCAACAAAAACCCAGGTGGTTAGCCAAAATTTGGTTTCCCAGTGGTTGTTTTGGTTAGGAGGAGAAATTGATGTTGGAATCAGGTATTTCTTTGATGCAATCCTTTTATTTTCAAAAAATGTACAAAACCCTTTTTCCTGGAACACAGCAGGAATCATAGAACGGGAAGCTGTTTCTTTGCTCACAGTTCCAAGACCTCTTTCAGACAGCACTCAGCCCCAAAATCTCTATTTCTATGGGTTTTTTTCTCAGGACCTTCCTCCCAGAGTTTGTTCTAGCTTTGTGCTGCTTACAACAGAGTCCTGGTCCTTGACTGGGTTCCTAGCTGCTACAGTAATACAAATAATAAATAATAATTCTCTCTGAGCAGGTCTGCTGTTTATCCTTCTTTTTTTCACACACACACACACACCCCTCTACAAAAAATACCCAGTGAATCCTCTCCCTCCACATGTGCCTTGCACATACCTTTGTTTTGGGTGGTGATACATATCTGTACTTTGGGTGGAGGCTGCTATTGTTTCAGCTATCTGTCTCCATAAAGGAGTTTAATTGTTTCACATGTGTCAATAATGAAGGACAGCAGCTACGTTCACCAGTTATTCCCAGAGAAGTGCTGCTCTCTTATGAGAACTTTTTTTCCCCAGCATACCATTTTGGGTCTGGCCCTTTAGCTTTGGCAGAGTGAAACAACTGTAGCCACAAAATAGGTGCTGCTTGCTGCAGCTCCCCCTCTTCCAGACGGTATGTATGCTTAACTTCTATCGTGTTTGCCTTTTTTATTGCTAAGTCAAAGGCCTATTTTAATAGGTACGAATCACAATGTTTTAGCACTCTGCTTGTTGCTGTTCTCCGTCCTCTTTTTTAACATTACTGGGCGTTTACAGAAGGTGTCACTACAGAGGAGATTATATGTTCTGTTTATCTGAGTGTACAAGCAGTTAGTTTTTGAAGAAATACTCTGTTAAGGTGCAGCTCCCGTTAGAAGCTGAATGGGACCCCTAGTCAACTCTGTTCTGCCTGATTCTCTCTGCCAATAATTTCCAGAGGCATATACTGCCAACATGCAGGTGAAGAACTGGGACAAATGTTTAAGGAGGAGGCAGCATATGCCCGATTATTCTTTTGGGCAGTGTGGGCCAGTGTTTCAGTGCAACAGCATCCCCTTTGGCCAAACAGAGCATTGCACTTCAGTTAGTGAGTTCCTGGTGCGCAAGGGGCCAGAAAACCCTCCCCTCTATTCTTAAGTTTCTCAAGGGGTTGGTAGGAGAACACAGGCCCATCCACTCCACAGGGTTCGAGCTCAGAGTCCTTAAGATAGGTGGGGGGAGTCAAGGCTTAACAACTACAGTCATGCCCTGAGCTTCTTCCTATCTCTCCTGGTTTCTGTAGGCCTTTCAGCCTGTTGGTCCAGTCATCCCTTCTCAGGGTGCTTTCTTTGGGTGGTTTTTCAGCATTTTTCTGGTAGGATTTCCCTTCTCCAGCCCTCTGCCTCCTCTGGCAGCTACCCCGATCTTTTATTTTCCCAACTTTTGTGAGGCTGCCAATTGGCATTGGTTAGCAGTACCCGCATTAACATCTTGGTTGCTTGGCCAGCATGGGATATTGTGATGGGGTGGACTAGGTCTGGAGGTCCCCTGCTGGAGGCCTCATGGCCTTGCCTTAATCTGCCCCAGAAAAGAGCAATAGGGAGATCCTCCAGGCTGCCTAGAAAGGCTGTGTGAGACATAGCTAATAAGAGGGGCTGCAGGAGCAGCCAATCAAGGCCTAGGAGGCTCATATAAAAGGAGCTGTAGGGCCAGAGTGAGTTCAGTCTGCTTGCAGGGACTTGGGGAGCAAGAGGTGCTCCAGGCTAGCAGGGCTGGCTGCAGGAGCTGCAAGGGGCTAAGCAGGTAGTTACTGGGAGTGGCTCAGTGGGGGGATGTGGTCAGCAAACTGAGTCCAAGAGGTTGTGGCTCAGCAGGAAGGCTGGGGGTCACTGAGGACTCAAGTAGAGGCAAGGAGTCCCCAAGGAAAGAAGCCCATGGGATGTGCTCAATCCCAGAATAGGAGCCTTGCAATTTAGCTGGACCAAGCGAGGGTACTGTGATGTGCCCTGTTGGACTGGTTAAAGACTGAGCCTAGGGAAGGCTGCAGAGAAGGACACACCAACTGAGGGTACCATGACAGACCCTGTTGGACTGTTGACAGACTGAGCCCAGGAAGGGCTGCAGGACATTTTGGATTGTGTAACCCAGAAGGGGGTTGTTTGTTTCACACATGGACAGAGTGTGACTTGGCCAGAGGGCTGAGTCACCGAAGACCCGCCTGGCAAGCCCAGAGGCTGACAGATGTGAAGGAAGTTGAGACAAACTGCAGGTATGCACACACTTAACCAGGGGGCGCTCGCAAAAGGTGTGTGAACTCCATTAAAGCTATATACACCTTATGACAGCCACAAAACCAAAAAGTATCTGAGGAAAAGAAACAGACAAGCTACAGATGTGTACATCCTAGAGGGAAAATGAAGGAATATTTAGACATAACTGTAGACATCAGTTCTCAGAAAGTTAAATTGTTTCTGATTATGCCTCAAGAAGCCTGATGTTGCAAGAGAAGAAAGATGGTCCAGTGGCTAGGGTGTTAGTCTACAACTTGGGAGATCTGGTTGAAGTCTTCTATGATGTTATACAAGTCCACAAAAGGCCAGATTTTAAAAGATATTTAGCAGAGCTGGGTGAAATTTTTTTCAGCACATAAAAAGTTTGCTGAAAAATGCATTTTTCAACATGCCAAATCTATTTGTGATTTTAGATTGAATTTGGCAAATACTATGGACTGGAAAAAACCCTGAAAAATAATTGGAAATGTTGAAACAAATGTTTTGACATTTTCAAAATGAATAGTATTGACTTTTTTTTTCAAATTGATATTTTGCTTTGAAAATGTTGTTTCCAGTTAACATTGAGTACATTTCAATCTACCCAAATGAATTTTTTGTGGGTTTTCATTTAATAAAGGAACATGGGGGGGGGGGGAATCCATTCCAAACTAAATGATTTTTTTATCATCATTCTTACTAGTTCAGCCATAGAAAATTCATTTATTTTCTCAGCTGTAATACTTAGGCGTCTAATGGGATTTTCAAAAGCACCTAGGCACCCATTTTCCATGGAGGTAACCATTGACATGCATTTGAAAATTCACTAGGTATCCATACCTTTTAAAAATCTGGTCCTTGGTCTCTCTGTCCCTCAATTCTGCATTAGTAAAATTATGATAATAGCACTTGCCTACCTTGCAGAGTTGTTGTTGTTAGGGTAATTACACAGGGCCTGATGAAATATATCCTATGGTATTTAAAGAACTATTTGAAACAATCTTAGAACCATTCACAATTATCATAAAGGACAAATGAGGTCCCACAGGAGTGGAGAAAGGCAAATGTAGTACCTATCTTTTAAAAAGGGGAACAAAGAGGAAGCAGGGAATTATAGACCAGTCAGCCTAACTTGGGTACTTGGAAAGATACCAGAACAAATGATTAAACAATCTATTTGTAAACACCTACAGGATAGTAGGATTTTAAGGAATAACTAGCATGAATTTGTCAAGATCAAATCATGCAAAACCAACCTATTTTCCTTCTTTGACAGGTTTACTGGCCTAAGTGGATGGGGGGAAGCAGTAGACATGATATATCTTGGTTTTAGTAAGGCTATAGACACAGTTCCACATGATATTCTCATAAGCAAACTAGGGAAATGTGGTCTAGACCAGTGGTCTCTAAACTTTTTTGATCGCGCACCCCTATAAGTAAAAAATTTTTGAGCACGCACCCCCTGCCGCACCAGCTCTACCATTTTTGCCAAAGCAAAAAAAAAAAAAAAACACGCCCAGACTCCCGCCCGAACTGCCAAAGCTCAAAAAAACCCAAAACCTCCTCCTGCCATGCACCCCCAAGGATCCTCTTGTGCACCCCACTTTGGAGACCACTGGTCTAGACAATGGTCCCAGGAAATTAGAGAGACTAGGTGGGTGAGGTAATCCTTTTTATTGGGCCAACTTCTGTTAGTGAGAGAGACAAGCTTTCAAGCCACACAGAGCTCATCTTCTTCAACAGAAGTTGGTCCAATAAAAGATATTACCTCACCAACATTTTCTTTCTACACAACTGGTTGAGTACTCTTTAGAGTACTCTTTAGAGTACTCAATCAGTGGTCCACTGTGAAACTAGGAGTGCATATCTAGTGGAGTCCCACAGGGGTCAGTCCTGGGTCTAGTACTAGTCAATATTGTCATTAATGACTTGGATAATGGAGTAGAGAGTATGCTTATTATTGACCAATATACGCTGGGCTAAAATTTTACCCTACACCATTTATTCTATACTTCATAGGCCCTGAATCACCATTGCTTTACTCTAGTTTTATGCTGATGTAGCTCCATTGAGGCAACGGTGAATCAATTGCATACTGGCTATGCCAGAACTATTTTCTAGTTTCTAAGAACCATTGTTATTTTTTCTAGTAGTAGTTTTGCTCATTATACATGGTCAGATCATATGCATTTTTATCATATTGTCTGCATGACTCTACTTTCACTGAGAAAGGGCACTATATCCCTATCTTAATTAAGGATATTCTTCATGTCAAAAGGTTGGAGAAATCATTTAATAAACCTAATGATACTTCAAACTGAGGAAGATGGGATGCCCTCAAAATGGTAGAGGTCATTTGATTTTCCTAACTGTTAATGTGTTTTTTTTTTAAATTGCATTCTAGTTAAAGATTCAGTACTGATATATCTATCTTCTTTAGATAAGATTCTTAAAAGGACCAGATCCTCAAGGATTTATATGAAATTAAATTGTGATTAAATATTTTCCTCTCTGGAAAATAGAATTATGCAGATGAGATGGCTAAAATATCCAATTATGAAAGGTGGACAAATTACTTGGGATTCCCTAAAAGACAAGTGTGGGACTAGGAAAAACTAATACCAAAGATGTTGCTATTAGGATTGAAACTTGCTCCCAAATCCTTTGTGATCTCAGCAACTAAAACCGGGGGGGGGGGAAGAGGGAGTTTTAGGCAAATACATAAACTAGACTCTCATATATAGAGCCCGTTAAATAATCCTGTAAATACTAAATGCCATTCATTTACTGCCTTCTGATAAATCTCCCAGCCCAAATGGCTCATCTATAGACTTCTATAAAAAGATAAGTAGCAGATCCTTTTATTAAAGCTGTTTTGGATTCCAATTTTGTTCCCTGCAACCAGGCACATGGGCAAAGAGTGGGTGGAGGCTTGTGAAGATGGCAGTAATCTGTAACTTTTGTGTAAAGGTCTTGGTCCAGTGCTACTGTGCTCTGCACTTTTCTCGGGGCTCATGATTCGGCTCTATGGGTTACAATAATACCTTTGTAATATACAAAGAGAAGCGATTAGGATGGAGAGGACTGTAGTTAAGTGTTCCTATACTTCACCTTAATTCTAATATAAAAATATCATCTAAGATTCCTGTTTTTTTTTAAAAAAAATCCTCTGATAATATTAGTTGAGTTCTAAATTTCCTCCATTTATGTCAAACAATTAACCTGTGAGTGCGCTCATTAGCTGAAGAAAAAGCTTTTGAGGACGTGGAGTAGAGCTATTCAACTTGGAGAGCGTGTGGCCCAGTGGACCGAGCACAGGCTTGTGAGCCAGGAGAGTTGGGTTCTATTGCTGGCTCTGCCGTTGACCTGTTGTGTGACCTTGGGCAAGTCTCTTTCTTTTCCCACCCTTTGTCTGTCGATTTAGATTGTAAATTGATCTGATCGGGGCTATCTCACCATATGTTTGTAGAGTGCCTCACACAGTGGGACTGCAATCTTGGTTGGCACCTCTCAATGACTGTAGGATTAATAATTAACATTTTTCTGCTTTTCTTTTTTTTACCTTCAATATAGTCCCTCCAATCCACTCTATCACTGTGACTACCTACTTTCCCTACCATTTTATTCTGTTCAGTTCTTCTACTGCTCCTATCACTGTGGACTTGGAGGCTGTTCGGGTGGTAAATTCATCAGTATGAATACCATCTGTTACACGTGTTTCTTTCCTTCTTTCTTCTTCCTCTCCCTCATGAAAAATCAACATGTAAATTTTTAACATTTTTATTCTCTTACACATACATTCATATTGATATTTATGTTTATTAGAGAAGACAAGGTCCAAGAGGAATTATTTGGGGCAAGTTCTATGGCTTATGTTATGCAGTAGGTCAGACTAGATGTTCACAATGATTTCTTATGACTCTGGAATCTATGAATAAACAGGTGTCTTGCACTTACCTTCCCATGCATTTATAACCCACTGGTGAGTGTGTGTTAGAGGTCCTCCTCTGTGTTGAGATCTGCAGAGGAAATGAGTTGCTACAGCCCCCAACTACAGAGGCTGTCTCTTTAGCTCAAACTATAGCAGCTCATGCTTTCAGATCTGCAGGTCCCTGGGCAAATAATTGATTTTTTTTTAATGTGGCCAGGGACTTGAACTCAGATGCCTCTATAGCTTTATTCAAAGGAAGGATTAGAATCCACATCTACTACCTTCCAGATAAGTACCTTAATTAGCAGCAGGATGGTTACAAATTTCTTATTTAAAAATCAGATTTTTTTTTATTTAAATTAAATACAGGTTTTTTTTAAATAAACCTATTTAATATTAAATTTGAAATTGATGATTTATGTGAAGGTCTAAATGTATTATAATCTATTAAAAGCATAAGTACAAAAAGTAATATTAAGCAGTACATGTTTGCTGTCAAATTACTGAACTGGTGGAAGAGACTGGCTAAGCACCTGGAACCAGAGTTTGCTGAAGTGCTACACCTGTTTTTGACAGCAGAAGCCTCCAGAGTCCTTACTCCAGAGTGGGGCTCCATAACTGGGCTTCTCGCATACCTGGTAAGTGCTTTAACCACTGGGATAAAGATTATGGGGGTGGGGGGGGAGGGAGAAGAATGAACAGAGAAACATGGTTTTTTAAAGCTGACCCTGAAAATTTTAGATTGAACTATTGGATCAACATTGCAAATAGCTTCAGGTAGACTGAAACTGCACTTTTTTGGTGAATAAACTATTTGTCCAAAAAATACCACCCAGCTGTAGTTCCTAGTGCATTGGGCCAAGAAGGCAGCCATCATATACCCCTTTCCATACAGCTCCTTAACGATTCACTTGTGACTTTGCCACAAGCTCTGAGCAAGGGGCAACATGTAGGTGCATTGCTCTAGGAGCAGACCAGGCAATGGACCATGTAATTCCGAGTCTCAAAATCTGGTTCCTGGTTTCCTTGCTTTCGGGGTGGTAATGGTGCAGATGACTTTCTTTGTGTATTTGCCTGTCCATATACATAGGACTCCTGTGGAGTCTGCTCTTCTGCCCCATGCTGCTACACAAGTGTAAGGCAATTCGCAATTGGGCCCTTCATGCGACCCTCTAAAAGCCATTTTGACAGCTAACACTAAGCAAAGAAAATTGCCCTTGGAAGGGGAAATTCCCTGCTGTGTTTTAGCAAAGATGTGTTTGAATGTTTCTTTTCCTGCAAAAGTAAATAAAACCAGGCAGATACTCAAACACCAGCCTGCCAGATGTCCATTTGGACTAGCTTTGGAGACTTCTTGTGTCAGATTTTCAATCAGACTATGCTGAATTACTTTAGCAATTCATGCCGATGGTCTGATAAACAATAACAGATTGTCACGCCATTTGTATGATATGCATGTTTCTAGACTAACTGTCTGCAAACACTGATCTGAAAAAATGACACTCAAAAATATTTGAAAGTGGTCAGCTGTGAGGTTGCAGTGAATGCAGAAGTTATCACGAGAAGATAATGCCTTTATTAATGTCCTAGTTCATACAGGACCTCATCCCGTGTCTGTTCCCAATGGCAAGACTCCATCATCTTCAATGGGCTTTGGATCAGGCCCATAAATAATTTCTTGGTGGTAATAAAGAACTGAAGTGTCAATGGGATAAAGTAATCAAAAAGCATAGGGAGCAGGGAATCCTGGTTTTATAACATAGGTTTCCATCATCATTACCATTCACTATCCCATTTCCTAGCACCCAGGTCAGCAAGGTATTTAAGCACAAGCCTAACTTTAAGTATATGTGTCATTGGGATTACTCTTGTGTTTAAACTTAGTTAGGCATGCACTTAAGTTCCTGGCTGGACAGGGGCTCCAATAACTTTAACCACTAGCATTTCATTGTTACCTACAATGATCTGACTCTTTCTAGTGACACAACTAGATGAACAGTAGATGAACACTCTTGGTAATATATTGAATCTATTTCCCCATGTTAAGTATCCTCACACCTTCTTGTCAACTGTCTAAAACGAGCCATCTTGATTAGCACTACAAAAGTTTTTTTCCCTGCTGATAATAGCTTCTCTTAATTAATTAGCCTCTTAGAGTTGGTATGGCAACTTCCACCTTTTCATGTTCTCTGTATGTATATATATCTTCTTACTGTATGTTCCATTCTATGCATCTGATGAAATGGGCTGTAGCCCATGAAAGCTTATGCTCAAATAAATTTGTTAGTCTCTAAGGTGCCACAAGTACTCCTGTTCTTTTTGCAGATACAGACTAACACGGCTTCTAGCCTGAAACCTTGGTGAAATATGTAACCTTTCAGTCAGCTTAATCAGTAAGAATGGCAGTGCCAGTTTCCTCCTACTGCCCAGCAATGTACCTCCGTCTTGATCTGGATGGATCACTTCTAGGGATCAGATGGTATTTCATTTCCCATTCTCGGTTGATTCTTGGCCTCTCTGAGACTGCCAAGCAGTGGTAATTGTGGGTTGACATGTGGACAGGAACTGGACTGAGATCACCAGCTCACTTCATATAGACCACTGAGAAGCTAAGCGATAACAATGACTTTTGCTTCCTATTGACCTGACCTGGATCAACTGAATATCCCATTAAACAAAGACTGTGAATGGCTATCCAACTACAGAAGCAGTTTCTCCTCCCTTGGTGTTCACACCTCTACTGCTAGCAGAGCACCTCACCCTCCCTGATTGAACTAACCTTGTTATCTCCATACTGATTTATACCTGCCTCTGGAAATTTCCATTACTTGCATCTGAAGAAGTGAGGTTCTTACCCACGAAAGCTTATGCTCCCAATACTTCTGTTAGTCTTAAAGGTGCCACAGGACCCTCTGTTGCTTTTTATAGATTCAGACTAACACGGCTACCCCTCTGATACTTATCCCATTAGTGAATCACTTGAAATAACCAGTTCCTCAAATTACATTAAAAAACAACCTAATTTAACTTTTAGCCTCATCTCATTCATTTCCTTTCCTTTTTCATTGGTGTTAGTGGGCCAGATTCTGCTCTCATGTGCACAACAAATTCAGAGTAATCCCCTCTACCATCAGCACTGTTACTCCAGATTAAAACCAGTGGCTATGAGAACCGAATTTAGCCTACCATTCCTGAGACATTCTTCCTTCTCTGTCTTGGTCTGTCTCTCTGCTTTTTCTATTCTATCATCATCCAACTAACTCTGTATAAACTAGTCCAAGAACAGAAATTTGATTTCTTATACTGAGATAGAAGGAATAAAGTATAGGAGGAGAAAACTTTCTACACTCCACCTTAAACTTTACTTTTAACATTTTCTTTCTTTTTCTAAATCACTTTTGCAGCTGATTAATTAATCACCTTGTTCAAAGGGAAAAACATTCCTGTGCTTTGTACTGCTTTCTCTTCTTTTATGTCTGTACAGTAAAGATGCTTCTGTTTAAAAGGAAATGTTCTGAAACATAGTATTTACATCACATATACATATAGTTTAGAAATACTGGACCTAACTCTGCTCTCACCAACACTGATTTTACATCTGTCTAACTTCAGTGCTATTACTCCTCATTAACACAAGTGAAAGTGCAGAATTAGCCCCACCGATGTGATGGTTCTGCGTTCTGCCTCCATATAAACACTGGGCCAAATTACACTCTCTTACAGTGGTGTAAATCTATAATAAATGAATTACTCAGCTTTCCATCCATAACAGTCATCACCTAAACCTTGCATCTAGCATAGAACCAAGAAGGAAGAGGAGATTATTGGGAAGGGTTCAGAAAAGAGCTACAGTAGAAGAGTGATTCAAGGTTTGGAAAACATGCCTTATAATGACAGGTTTCAGAGTAGCAGCCGTGTTAGTCTGTATCCGCAAAAAGAACAGGAGTACTTGTGGCACCTTAGAGACTAACAAATTTATTAGAGCATAAGCTTTCGTGGGCTACAACTTGTTCACACTTGCTTCTTATCAAACTGTCTGTACTGAGCTATCTTGATTATCACTTCAAAAGTTTTTTTTCTCTTACTTAATTGGCCTCTCAGAGTTGGTAAGACAACTCCCACCTGTTCATGCTCTCTGTATGTGTGTGTATATATATCTCCTCAATATATGTTTCACTCTATATGCATCCGAAGAAGTGGGTTGTAGCCCACGAAAGCTTATGCTCTAATAAATTTGTTAGTCTCTAAGGTGCCACAAGTACTCCTGTTCTTTATGCCTTATAATGAGAGTCTAAAGAAGCTCAATCTATATAGCTTAGAAAGAGATGGTTACATGGTGACACGATCATGGTCTATCAGTACTTGCACAGGGAGAAGATTTCTGATAGAAGCTGTGTAGCTTCTAGCAGAAAGAAGCATAACCAGTTGCAATGGCTAGAAGCTGAAGATAGGCAGCACATTTTTTCACAGTGAAGGTAATTAACCATTGTCTCAATTTACCTAGGGATATAGCAATTTCTCCATCACTTGGAGTCCTTAAAAGCATATTGCATATCTTTCTAAAATTTATGCTGCAGCTCAACAAGAAGTTATGGGCTCAAGGCTGGAAATGTTATGACAAATTGCTTCCCAGTAGGGGGCACTATGCTGTGATTTTTTTGAACAGGAACGTAGAGAACTCTACTTTCAAGAAGTGCATGATGAGAAAGCTTATGTGGGAGCAAAGCCTGAATGTAACATTACCGTGGTTCTCTTTGCACATGGTGCAGTTCTCTAGCCTGCGTTATGCAGGACATCAGACTACATGAGCATAATATTTTAACATCCATATATTTCATAAAAACAGCGTTCTGCCACTTGTGATAAAGGAGTATCCCTTAGTTTGAATAGGGTCTGCTGTTTCAGGGGGCCAAGTCAAACTGGCATTTGACATGTCTCAACCAAAAGACATGCTCACTTCCTATAGCATTGTCTGTCTGATAGTCTCACAGTCTATCTGATAGTTCACAGTTAATCTAAATTAATTACACCTCACAGTACCCTTGGTAGTGGTTAGTATCATGGCCACTTTATATTTTATTATTATTATTTGCAATGCTGTAGTGCCTGGAGGCCTCAGACTAGATTGGGACCCCACTGTAGTAGGTGCTGTGCTAACATAGTAGGAAACTAGCCCTTTACAAGTAGGTAAACTGAGGGATTGAAGAAAGTCAGTGACTTTCCAAGGTACAATAGTAAGTTGGAGGGCATAGCTGGGAAGAAAACCCAGTAAACCTATGCTTTACACATCTTCACTAGTTTCCTGATTTAGACCCCAGTCCACTTAAGTACATGCATAATATGACTTAAAGATGTGCTTAATGTTAAGCACATGCTTAAGTGATTTCCTCAGTCAGGGTCTTAATAAATAAAAAGAGAGAGCCTGATTGTCCTTTCATTTACTCAGGTGTAACTCTCCAGTAACTCCATTGAAGTCAGAGTTGTTGAACTGGCATAAAACTGATGTGCGGGAGTAGAGAATCAGACCTAGTGTTTCTAACTGCTGACTTAGATAGAGGCTTGCCCATTGAAGATGAGAAAATGACTACATTTGTATGCTGAAGTTAGTCCAAGAACTTCTGAACAAACTCTGGTTGTGTATTTGTTACCTGACCTGCAGTCTGGCACATTATTAATTCACTTCACCACTGGAATCTATTAAAAATATTTCCTACTTTGAAACGGAGAGAAGGCAATTTGAATTTATCTCCAGATCAGATGCACAGATCATGGGGAAAGTGATGAATAAATCATGAGAGTTTTTCAGATTACATTTTATGCTGGCCCAGCTACTGTATTTGTAATGTGTGATTATAGTAATCACACTTCAGTTAGTATTGCTTATAATCCATATTGCTTATAATCCAAAAAAACAAGCCATAAAAGTCCCTAGACCAATATAATCCTTTTTTTCTCTGAGATAAAACTGTTAAAGCAATGGCTGAACCAGTTAATGTATGAGCCTCTTGTGGTAGGATGATCAGTAAAACAAACTACAAAGTTGGATTTCTTGTTCTGAGGTAAAACATGCCACATGTATTGCATATTCCATAAATAAGCTGATCTGATGAGTTTTAACTAATTTGGTTTTAGACAATTAGTTTGTCTATTGTTTTAGCTCAGGGCTGTTTTCCATTCAAACAAAATCAAATACTTATTTGGAAGAAATACAGCAGCTCAATTTCTCTGAGAATTACAGGGTCCTCTTTGACAGTGGCCATTAAAAAGATTTTAATGAAATCACCAAGATTTATTTGAAGCTGGACTGGGAACTTGTTTTATACTCAATCTGCCCATCAGTATTAATTTTTTAACACAGATGCAGGTTTTATGGGTACCCACAGAAGGAAGTAGAAAGGGAGATTACTGGAATTTCAAGATGCAAATCAGGGCGCACAGAAGGCTAGAGTTCTTGCAGAGGCAAGAATGAGATTAGAGCAAGAAACACTGGCAACATTAAAATGCAAAAATTAAAAAACCAAGTGGTGCAATAAGGAGCTGTGGGAGGCATTTGTGATCAATTTACCTGCTACTTATGTATAAATTAAATTCAGTATCCCCTCAAAAAGATATTAGCGTGGCATCCAACTACTATGCTATAGTTAAAGGTCTCTTAGTTGTTCCTTTATAAGCTCTCTTTTTGAGCGTGTATCATATGGCTGTTAAAATGGCCTTCGTGTCGAAATTAGCACTGCACAGTCTAAAACACGCTGTGACCATTGTTTTCAAACAAAACTGAGGGCCCGATCCAGCTCTCACTGTAGTCATCAGTGATAGTTTTGCCATTGACTCCAATGGAAGCAGGATCCAGACTTGGGTTTGGCTGCTCTTCCATTAGAATCAGTTCTTTAAAATGCTGGTGGGTAGAGGAGCATCTGCAACCTTTGTTTACAAAGACTCATTCAAACACACATTGCTGGTATTTGGTCCCTATATTAGACAAAAGCCTATTAATTGTTAAAGAAGTAGCATGAAATGGCCAAGCATTGTCTTCAAATCAGCTGCTGTGTGGTGTGTGTCACTTGAATAGCTCAGTTTACATAATGCACGCACACAGAGGACACAGAGGATACTTTTGCAGCTGGACAAACACCAGTCCTGTTCTATGGGGACAACCACCCTAGACATCCACAAAGCGTAGAACCATTGAAGTCAATGGAAATCTGTGCATGGGCTTTTGGGTAAAATTCACCCCCTATCTAGCAAGGATGCTTCTATGGCCTCTGTTACTGTTAAATCTGAGAGCCTCACAAGCTTTCATTTTTTCCATCCTGTTATAATGTATAATGTTAGCCCCATTTTTCAGATGGGGAACTGAGGCACAGAGAGACTAAGTGACTTGCCCAAGGTCACAAAAGGAATGGAACACTTTTCTCTAATGAATCCCAGGTTAGCCCCCTAACCACTGGACAATCCTCCTTCCTCTGCACAGAAGGAGGCCAACACAAGGCTGTGTGGTACTCAAGTGTTGCATAGGCCTTGCTCTGTCCTGCTTGGAAGTCATTTTCACCATTATGGCTAAAGACACATAAATAAATCACTGAAATCCTCTCCTGAATTTTACATTTATGATGTGCATCAACAAACAAAGGAAAATATTATAAGGAGCAGACATGTTAGCTAGGAGCAACAAAATTTCAAAGGTAGGAAAAGTGCAAGAGGATGAATAAGAAGATTTCTATCACAGCTGTTTGGATGTGAGTACACCTCTACCTCGATAAAACGCTGTCCTCGGGAGCCAAAAAATCTTACCGCATTATAGGTGAAATCGCGTTATATTGAACTTGCTTTGATCCACCAGAGTGCGCAGCCCCGCCCTCCCCGGAGCACTGCTTTACCGCGTTATATCTGAATTCATGTTATATCGGGTCGCGTTATATAGAGGTAGCGGTGTATATATGTTTTTGCTTGAGTGTGTATTCATTTTTTAATTATATCCTCCTTTCTCAAGACTAGACCTGAGCCTATTATTGATTTTTTTTGGTTCGGTGACTTAACTGAAAAAAAAAATCAAGACAAATTCAATTCGTTTTGAACCAAAATGGAATGTTTTCTCTCTTTCATGACAAAACAAAAAACTGAACAAAAATTGTTCAGGTCAAACTAAGTCTCAATTTGAAATGACAATGAAATGTCAGTTTTAAATAAAATTTTCAAAACAAATGGTTTCAACATTTCCCAAATTTTTGTTTTCAGATTTCTTTTGGGTTTTGTTCAGCTGAAACTGTTCAACGTGAATTTAAGAATGGTTTTGCTGGCCCCCCAAAAGCATCTTTCAGCAAATTCACTGTTCACCAATTTTTTTCACCCCAGCTCTACTGAAGACTCTTCTCCATTGAGTGAAAGATGCTCCAGTCCAATAAACAGTGCACTCCATCCAAATGGTGAGATTATGTTTCAGCTAAAACAGGGGTGGCAGGCCTTACATTTCCTTTGGACACCAGGGGATATTTGTCACAACCATGTTTAAATTAAGTTACCAGGTCAGAGCCAGAATTACCAATTGATGAGCACAATAAACAATTTGAGCTGAAGGCTTGTTATCAGTTGTAGACTCCATGGCACTCTGCATTAGGCTAATCCCTCAGCTATTGTAAACTAGCATTGCCTCTTTGAATTCAGTAGAACTTTGTGAAACATTTAACTCAACACAATTTTGACAGATTATTTACTTAGTAGTAGTTTTAGAGGAGTGCCTAGGAACTCCTGTACAGTGCCTCCTGGACAGACACATGAGAAAGAGTTTGTCTACACTGCAAAAAAAATCCCAGTGGCAGTGAGTCTCAGAGCTCAGGTCAACTGATTCAGGCTCACATTAGAGGGCTAAAAAGACATTCCTACTTGGGCTTTATACCCGGCTCTGAGACCCTCCCTGCTCACCGAGTTTCAGAACCTGAGCTTCCACCTGAGTGGGAATATCTACACTGCTATTTTTAGCCCCATAATATGAACTCTGTGAGTCCAAGTCAGCTGATCTGGGCTCTGAGATTTGCTGCCACCGTGTTTTTTTTTTTTTTTTTTTTTTTTTTTGCCGTGCAGATGTAACCAAACATATTCTTTGCTCTAGAGAGTTCACAATTTGCACCTCAGGGAGGATGCAACAGGTGGACAAAACAGACAGATGGGGTGGGGATAGATGGGAGGATGAAGTAACAAATTGAACAAAGTTTAGTAAAAACATAGTCTCCACTCACTACTGCCTAGCTGGTATTATTGCCGGGTTAATGTGCTTTTTAGAGTGAATTTTGGAATAATGGGAGGAAAACTTTAGCCGCTTTCTCCGAATTCCTCCTTGAATTTCAAACTTTTGAGCAACTCTATAAGACAGACCTCTGACACTTCCCCACAGACGTGAGCCTATGGAGTTCTGCTTGATCTCTTTGTCTCTTTCAATTTCCAGCTTTTCACCTACACTAACACACCATCCAACTGACACATGGAAGGCCACTGATCTGTTACAGCTACCACTGGAGAACTCTGCTAGAGCATGGATCTGCCCTGTGAGAGTGCAGGTATGTGGTGTTCTTTTTAAGCTATGGCATAGTTTTGAAAAATATACTTTTAGAATGATGATTTTATACTCCCTTTGGCATCCATGTGAAACTATGATTATGATAACACAAAAAATACTTTGCAAAATGGCAGCCAACTCTAACGAAATCATACCACTTATCAGATCTGGCAGCGTATGACATGGTAGAGATCACAGCCCACCTGTGAGGAGAAGAAGAATGGTTAACGTACTGGATATGGACTCAGGAGATTGCCTGCCTGCATTCTCCACTACTTGGGTCACCTTCCAGCAGCAGCCTGGCATGACCAGTGCACCCACCTCAGTTTCCCCTTTCTTCCAGAGTTCCCAATAACTCCATACAAGCTTTTGAGGGGTTAATTTGTTACAAAAGGCCCCACGACCATAATTCAGATTTCCCCAGCACAATCCATACACTACATTCACTCTTTCAAGTTCCAACACTCTATCACCACACCAAGTACAGCTCTGAATCTCTCCCCGTGCTCCAGCTCTCAGTATCTGGGGTGTTTCTCTGCCCTGTTTCCTTTCCAGGTATGGTTCCAGCTCTTGCCCAGAAACACCACCAAGTTCCCCCCTCCATCATCCCTCCCTCCCCATCATTCCCCAGCCTTCAGCTCTCTGGCCCTCCAACGTCTGGTCAGAGAACCAGCAGGCATCTCCTTTTGCTGCTCCCAGCCTTCAACCCCCTCTGGCCGTGGCTCCCTGGTCTGCGGAAGTCTTTAGGTGACCCACCGACTGCCTGGCTGCCTTCTGCTTCCACTGGACTGATCTGGCTCCACTGCTCAACCAGGGAGCTCTCACCGCTCCCTCCTTTAGGAGCATCCCCTCCCTGATGCTCTCAGCCCAGCTCTGCTCTTCCTCTGACCTCTCTCAGCACCCTCCCTTTCTGGGGTCTGGGCTCTGCACTTTCCCCTCTCTGGGTTCTGAACTCTCTCTTGCCTTTGGGATGTCTCTGATTTCTAAGTCCCAGGGTCAGCCCTGCCCTCTTCATTCCACTGGAGTGCACCTGGACTGGGACAGGAGAGCTGGGCCTGATTTCATTTAAGGGCCCAGCTGCCCTGTTACAGGAGCCCTGATCTCTGCTGCGGCCTATTGGTGCTCCCATACTACACACAAGTAGGAAGAAGAAGCTGGAGCCTGCCATTGTGACTTCAGAAGATCTATGGTTTAAAAAATGAGTGAAAATTTAACATCGCTTTTGAGCTTGTGGTCTTGTGTGGTTTTGGAATATGCAATGCAACCTTGTCATTACATCTTTCAAAAAACCTGTACACGACATCTTGAAAGGTATTATGCATGGTTCACTGGATGAAGTTGAGCTGTGTGTGTGGGAGCAGGCTTAAGCCTTGTATGTGTGTGTGTGTGTGTGTGTGTGAGAGAGAGAGAGAGTGAGAGAGTGTGTGTGTGTGTGTGTGTGTTCCTCTTGCTTTCTTAAAACATTTGGTGGCTGATTTGCCAAGAGCCTGGCTCTTGTTATGCTTTTGTGTATCCTCTCCTGAACAACTTCAGTGAATATTGCAGTGAAAAATAGAGATTTGTGTTCAAAGGGCTGTATGTGGCAGTGTTTTTAATCAAATCGGTTGATCTAGATTGTTTTTGAGAGTGTTCTGTGTTGGGATTCATAATGTAGGTGAGATCTGAGAACCTACTGTGAAGTGACATCCTCTGTTGTTTGAGGTATATCTCTCCAGTGCTTTCTTTCATGAGTGTCCTTTAATTAATATTGTCTTTAAAAGAAAATTACTTTTCAGGATTTAATTAACATGGAGTAGTGATGTTTTCAGGTTTAAGCTGAACATGTTTCATCAGCAAATACTTTTATCACTTTCTGTTCTTTGTTTTGTTTTGCATTTTTCCTGGCTTGACAGTAAGAATGCTTGTTGTTGTTTTTTTTCTTTTCTTTTGCACAAATGCAAAGTCTAAGAGCTGAAGTTTCTGTTGCTTACTCTGAATACTTGTCATCCGAGGAAAGTGCATCAAATGCTGGGATCTGCTCTGTTTATTTACTCTTTATAAAGCTTATTTTACTTTATCTGGTCTCTTCCCATTCTAAAATTCATTTTCCCATTTCCTTCTTTGCTTGCTGAAAAATCCTTCTGGCCAGGCATTTCTCATGCCTGTTAGCCCAAAGACAACAACTTTTTTTTGGTTGGTGAAAGTTTGAAGTAGATCAAATCAGTTTCCTTGAGTTCAAAGAAGCTAAATATGCACATTTCAATTGCTGTTCTTTCACAGTTGACAGTGTCAATCAATTTTCATTAGTTTCCTTTAATTTTCCTTTAGTTTTTCACTTGTCTGTTTTTAACTTTTCTTCATATTACTCTTTTTCATAGAATAAAGGAAACTGAAGATTCTGAAGGACTCATTAAGTCATCAAAGGTGAAAATCATCTCTGCAGAGGTGCAGCACAAAGTTTAGGCACCACTTAAATAGGGCATAATTTTTGTTCTGGCCCTCTGCACAGAGGTGAATTTTCACCTCTAGTCCATTCCAGGCAGTGCAGGATTGTTCTCTACAATATTTTTTTGCTCCATTGGCGGTGACTATTCGGATATATAAACATGACAGTTATTCACTCCTGGGAGCTATAGCTTGACAACTTTATGTAACCCTTTTGCCAGGTGGAGTCGGCAGCAACCAAGGCTGGGTTCAATATCTAGGGGTTCCTTTTCAACAGTACAACACAGAACTGTCTCAACCCCCCACCCAATAACCTGGGGAAATTACACACCACTCCATGTGCCTCTAAGAAGCAATACTTCCCTTCTTGCAAGCACAAACTCGGAGTGTAGGAAATAAACGTTTACTGAAAGGAGGGAAGTCACCCGACATTAATTAGGGAAAATGCCATAAGCAGGATTCATAAACATAAAACCATGAGCAGGACATCCACTCCAGATTGTGTGAGGCTAGGGTGACCAGATGTCCCGATTTCTTCCACTCTCTGACTTCACCAACTCAACCAAGCTTCACTTCTCTTTCTTATACAGTAACTCCTCGCTTAACGTTGTAGTTATGTTCCTGAAAAATGCGACTTTAAGAGAAATGATGTTAAGCGAATCCAATTTCCACATAAGAATTAATGTAAATGGGGGGGTTAGGTTCCAGGGAATTTTTTTTTCACCAGACGAAAAACTATATTATATGTATATACACACAGTATACGTTTTAAACAAACAATTTAATACTGTACACAGCAATGATGATTGTGAAGCTTGGTTGAGGTGGTGAAGTCAGAGGGTGGAAGAGGGTAGGATATTTCCCAGGGAATGCCTTCATGCTAAATGATGAACTAGCCATCAGCTGAGCCCTCAAGGGTTAACACATTGTTGTTAATGTAGCCTCACACTCTACAAGGCAGCAGGAATGGAGGGAGGGGAGACAGCATGGCAGACAGAGACAGAGACACATACCCTGTGTGAGAGAGAGAGAAAGATGCTCATTGCTCCTTTAAGTATTGACCCCACTCTAAGTACATTGCCTTTAAAAAAACCAGGAAGTTGAGACAGCAGCTGTGGCCAGCAAGCTCTCTCCGTCCTGAGTCCTGTCGTGTGCCCACCCTGCTGTATATGGAGAAGGGGTAAGCAGAGGGCAGGAGTAGGGGGGAGGGGGACACCTTGACATTAGCCCCCCTCTTCCTCCCTCCCCTGCACAGCAAGCAGGAGGCTCCTGGGAGCAGCTCCAAGGCAGAGGGCAGGAGCAGCACATGGCAGTGGGGGGAGGGACAGCTGAACTGCCGGCAAATTGATAGCCTGCTGGGTGGCTGCCGCACAGGGAACTTAGGGGAGCTGATAGGGGGGCTGCTGGTCCACTCTGGTTCCAAGCCCCCACCAGCTAGTTCCAACAGGCTGCTCTTCCTGCAAGCAGTGGACAAAACAGGTTACTGCCAAACGACGTTAGAAGGGAGCATTGCACAACTTTAAACGAGCATGTTCCCTAACTGATCAGCAATGTAACAACGAAACAACATTAACCGGGATGACTTTAAGTGAGGAGTTACTGTATAGGCTCCTATTACCCCTCCACCCCGTCCCGATTTTTCACATTTGCTGTCTGGTCACCCTACGTGGGGCAGTATCTTCTGCCTCATGTTCTTGAGTTCTACAACCAAAAGTTCCTTTACCGTTCCCCTCTCTGCTCTCTCACCACACCCAACTCACAGTGGTTGTCTTTGGTCAGTGAGGACCCAGAGTTCAGAGGTTCATCTAAGGGAACTCTCTGTTTTGGCAGTCTCACTGGCTGCATGTGGGGAGTCTGTTTCTACATTCAGCTTGCCTTTTAAGGGTCCGTCTCCTTGAAATATGTCCGTATATTCTGTCCAAATGCTGGACAGACCCATGGTGACTGTTCACCCTCCTGACTCACACATTGAAGATATTCTGGTGTTGCACTGTGATGAAATCCACAGCTTGTACTGTCTCTGCTGCCCTCCTGTGTGTCAACTGGATTTCTTATTAACAGCCTGCATTTGCCCACGGGTCTCCGAATGGTTCTGTTGTACATCGCCAGCACCAGGTAACATTTCTGCAGAGCAATATTGCTGCTCATCAGTGTTGCTGGGATTACATTGCAGCTGTCTCCACAACCCAACTGGAATCAAATTTGGATCTGCTAAAGTCACACTCCTCTTCATTAGAAGTCTCTGCATCCTCACTCACTCTGCATGTACTGCTTCTTTTTAATTCCTGGGGTAGCTGCAGCATCAGGACATAAAGTGGTTCTGTTTCCCACACTCCAGGCACCATTGTCCATAGGCTGCATTTTTCTATCTACCTTTCATGTTACTTACACAGTACACACACTGGGCCATTGTGCTTGTGTAATGCCGACAGACCCCAGTTGTCGGTTGGTAGGTTAGCTAACATTGTAGCAGACTCATTAATCTAGACTCATTAATCCACTAGAAGGGACAGAGCACCACACCCAGGAGGTGTGTGGGTTACACTTGCATTCTCGATCAATCTGTCTCTGTACTGGTTCCTGTTTTTTTTTTTTAGCTTGACCATGTGAACTTGCTCTCCACTGGTGTCTGTTATTGTTCTGATCCTTTCCCTGGACAGTTCAGCTACCGCTGCTATTTGGAGGTATTTTTTTCTGGTTAGATCTGTTTCTGTCAATAATCCCCCTTGTAAACTGGAATCATGTGTCACACAAATGATCTTGACTTTAATTATGGAATCCTTAATACCTCCAAAATTACATGCCAGAGTTAGAGGTGAATAGTAAATTTTTGAGTGAATAGTAAATCATGTGCATTTTTGGGGGGGCACCAAAATTATTCATTAATTTGGTCAAATTCATTGAATAGTTTTAGTTGGAAAAAAAACTAGGAAAAATCAAATGAAAAACATTTTATTTGCACATTTTTGAAATGAACCACTTTGAAATGACATTTTGAATCAACATTTTTGAAACTAAATGTAATTTTAAATTGACATTTTTCAAATGTTTCGTTTGACCCAAGTGACATTTTTTTCAGTTTTTCATTTTGGAGAGAATAAGGAAAAAAATCAGTTTTGGTTTGAAATGAACTGATTATTTTTTTTAATTTCTGGGTCAGCAGATTAAACCCTCCAATCAGTTATTAGCTCAGCTCTAGGCAATGTTGATGCTGTAATGTAAGTATCTATTCCTTAATCTGCTTTTTGGCTTTGGGTAAATATAATATCTTCAGTTTCATTCTCTTTGAAGTCACACTACTCAGACATTTTTATCAGATGTTCCTGTGTTTTTGAGCATTATTCTTGACTAAAGTGTCTTACTCACTTCTCATTCTTTCTCTCCAATGAGATCATAAAAAAGCTTTACTTTGAATTTTCTGATATTTATTCCCCATGATCAGCTCTGTATACACAATCAGTTGTTGCTTCCATGCTCGCGCAAGGCTTTTTGTCTGGAAATCAAGCTTTTCTGGTGGCCTGAGTCCAGGGCCGGCCAACAACATTTTGGCACCTAAGGCGTGGAGCTCAAATGACGCCCCATGCCCCCTCGCTTGGGCCAAAATTTTGAAAGGTCTCAATTCTGCCTTCTTCCTGTTCTACTCCTCTCATGGTACTGCTCTGCTATCTACCCCAATAAGGGAGAACTAACAATTTAAAATGCCTTGTTCAAAAATTATAAGTAGCACTTAACTTTCAAACGTGGGAATAGCAAATGTAACTTTTCTTGTCTGCATAGTAAACACTGGCATTTTTATCTGTTTGAATAATTAAAGTGGTGCTTTCCCTGCCTTCTTGGTGGCAAAGATTTGAACTGCTTTCTGAAAGTCCATAGTCTGTGCCAGCTCATGCTCTGTTGAGATGGTTGCAAGGCTGACCAGCCTCTCCTGTGTCATTGCAGAGCACAGATGTGTTTTTATTAATTTCAGCTTGGAGAATCATAGAATATCAGGGTTGGAAGGAACCTCAGGAGGTCATCTAGTCCAACCTGCTGCTCAAAGCAGGAATAATCCCCAGACAGATTTTTGCCCCCAATCCATAAATGGCCCCCTCAAGAATTGAACTCACAACCCTGAGTTTAGGAAGCCAATGCTCAAACCACTGAGCTATCCCTCCCCTGAAGTTGTGTTCTCCACTGGCAACTGTTACAGGAAGTGTTAGAAGCATGTGCAGAGCAACAAAAGCATTTGGAAAGAGGGTGGCCATCTTATTTGTGCACATATATTCCAGAACAGCTTTTGGAGTTGATCCTGCTGCAATGTAGCTTGAAAAGGCTTTCAGTTCAGTTCATCACCTAAATCACTCGCATCAATATCGCGCATGTCACCATATATCAACGCTGTCTCTAGTGCCCTGCATTGCTGGTGTAGGTCTTCTTCAGGTATCGTGAGGAGTTTTGGAATATCATACAACATCCCAAATATACTGCTGTGTTCCTTGAGCTGCATGAAACGTTCTTCAACTGACTGTATTGCACAATCTAGCACCTGGTTAAAGAATTCAACTTTGAATTGTTGTTTAGGGTCTCTTATGGGATTATCCCGTGCCTTGTAATCAAAATGTCTTCTTCTTCGGTGACTCTTGTATTCTTGAATGGGTGGGAAAATAGCTTCAGTGTGAAATTCCTCTGCCAACTTCTGTGCACTCTTCAGAACATTTTGAAATCTCTCATCTGAGCGGTAAGACTGTAGCTATGACTTTGCTTTGTCAGTTGTTCCATGGCTCCAGATATATCGAGGTCAACACCTTGGAGTCTCTTGCTTACAACATTTATTTCAAACAGTACAGGTCTGTCTCATCTTACGCTGGGGTTACGTTCCGCAGTCAGCGCCTAAAGCGAAAATTGCCTATAGTCAAAATTACATTGAGTGTAATGGCAGGCGGAATCGCCCGCACTACAGAAACAGTATTTAAATCGTTATTTTTCTCCTTTTTTGTTTGTTTTGGTTTTGGTTTTCCTGACCGTGTAAAGCTGAAATCGCACATGTTAAATGCGCCTAAGACGCGACAGACCTGTATGTCATGCCACAACACTAAGCCACACAGAAATTTGAAGTTATGTATGTTTCTGGTGATTCTATTTCCCTCTGCCACTGTTCTCCCACAAAGAGTTCCTGTCATAGCATTATCCTCCATAATGGCAACTATGGCATCATCTATCTTCCCAATTTGGTGTTTGATAGGCTTTATCGCCTCCACTTGACTTTCCCATCGTGTCGCACTCAGTAGTTTCAGTGTCAAAGAGGATGTTCCCAGATGTTGCTTCAAAATTTGCCATCAATGAGCTGATGCAGAGAAAAATACAGAGATGCTTTGAATTACATTAAAAAGTTCAGCAGCCTCACTAGAAACTGATGCTGCATCACTTACCACCAAGTTCAATGAATGAGAACTGCATGGGACAAAAAAAGCTTGAAGATTTAACTCTCGGATCCATGTCTGCACTCCTCTGTTCTTTCCTCTCATGTTGGTACCATTATCATAGCCCTGACCTCCCATGTCAGCTATCGCAATTCCCGTATCTTCCAGCTTTTTAAGAAGCACATTTGTCTTACCAGCTCCTGTAGTATCATCAATGTCAATAAATTCTAGAAAATGCTCTCTGACATTCACCATTGCAGGGACATTTTCACTAGGTTCTGTTGTTGTTACAAAACGCACCATTAAAGTCATTTGTTCCATATGGCTGATGTCAGGTGTGCAGTCCAGAATAACAAAGTAATATCTTGCTGATTTCAGATCTGCCACAATCTTCTGTTTGACTTTTGTTGCCAGTAACTATATGATCTCATTTTGAATTGTTTTTCCAAGGTAGTGGTGTGTGTACATTTCTTGGGTGGTGACTCCTCTTAGATTCTCCTGGAGTACAGCATCAAACTCAGTCATCAACTCCACAATTTTAAGCAAGTTTCCATTGTTTGGCACATACAGCTGATCTGAAGTGCCACGCAGTGCTAGGTTTTGGGTAGCAAGCATTCTCACAATGGTAATGAGCCTTTTCAGAACATTTTGCCAGTAAAGAGACTCTGATGCAATCTTCTCTTGATGCTGATCATCTATGGTGGCCTTTAGTCTCATCTCAAGCTCTTTCCACCTATGGAATGCTCTCTGGTGATTTGCTGCCTTCTCATGGCATGCCAGATTTCTAGCCAGATTTTTCCAGTCCTTTGTTCCTGTAGAACCCAATGTGTCTGGAACATTAGACTGGAAGAGTTTGCAACAAAAACAGTATGCAGCATTCTGGGTCATCTAAACTTAAGGAACTAAACTCAGCAGCAGCTGTTTCTTACGCCTCCACCACACTCTTCTCTGATCTACACTTTTCTTCAGGAATGTGCATGTTACATCCATTTGAGATGGAGATATGGATGCTGCAGTAGCTGCCAGGTCACCTGCACTCTGACTAACTGGAAGATCAGGCATCTCCTCACCACTCACATCCTCACTGGTGCCGGAAGGTTCACTGTGAACATTTGTATCTATGTATCTCAGGAGAGCTCCTTTCTGCTTAGATAGAAAAGCTTCCTTTGCTTGCTTTCTTTTTCTGAAATGCTGCCCCAGAGGGGTGTTTTCTTCTTTCACTCATGACTGCTGTTCTGTGCCAGCTATAGTGGCTCTCAACACTCAATTGAAGAGGACAAATAAGCAGGCTAGTAGCAGGGCCTGAGTGAGGGAAGATATCAGCATCTTAAGGGCCTGACTGGCTCTTACTACTTCAGTTGACTGCCTGTTCTCCCCAAATGGGTTCAGTGAAGCAGCAGGAAACAGGAAGCTCCCTGAGAAGCTGGTGTTAATCAGTTCAGGCTCCTGGGGCTGCTAGAGAGGTACATAAGAGGCTCCTCCTCCTCTCTCTCCCTGAAGCTCTTGCTGCTTTCTATTATTCTCTCTCCACTTTTCTTCTGCCTGCCTGTTATGTCTCTTGTGCCCTCCTTCCTCCAGCACAGCACTCCACCATCTCTGTGCATCTAGAACAGAGAGAATACATATGCACCAGCAGCATACACAATTTTCTACACTCTGGGTCCTAGTGGCAGTCCCCCCCCTCCCCCCCGGTCTGGCACCTGAGGCGGCCGCCTCAGTTCGCCTCATAGAATCATAGAATATCAGGGTTGGAAGGGACCTCAGGAGGTCATCTAGTCCAACCCCCTGCTCAAAGCAGGACCAATTCCCAACTAAATCATCCCAGCCAGGGCTTTGTCAAGCCTGACCTTAGAAACCTCTAAGGAAGGAGATTCCACCACCTCCCTAGGTAACCCATTCTAGTGCTTCACCACCCTACTAGTGAAATAGTGTTTCCTAATATCCAACCTAGCCCTCCCCCACTGCAACTTGAGACCATTGCTCCTTGTTCTGTCATCTGCCACCACTGAGAACAGTCTAGATCCATCCTCTTTGGAACCCCCTTTCAGGTAGTTGAAAGCAGCTATCAAATCCCCCCTCATTCTTTTCTTCTGCAGACTAAACAATCCCAGTTCCCTCAGCCTCTCCTCATAAGTCATGTGCTCTAGCCCCCTAATCATTTTTGTTGCCCTCCGCTGGACTCTTTCCAATTTTTCCACATCCTTCTTGTAGTGTGGGGCCCAAAACTGGACACAGTACTCCAGATGAGGCCTCACCAATGTTGAATAGAGAGGAATGATCACGTCCCTCGATCTGCTGGCAATGCCCCCACGTATACAGCCCAAAATGCTGTTAGCCTTCTTGTTGACTCATATCCAGCTTCTCGTCCAATGTAACCCCTAGGTCCTTTTCTGCAGAACTGCTTCTTAGCCATTCGGTCCCTAGTCTATAGCAGTGCATGGGATTCTTCCATCCTAAGTGCAGGACTCTGCACTTGTCCTTGTTCAACCTCATCAGGTTTCTTTTGGCCCAATCCTCTAATTTGTCTAGGTCCCTCTGTATCCTATCCCTACCCTCCAGCATATCTACCTCTCCTCCCAGTTTAGTGTCATCTGCAAGCTTGCTGAGAGTGCAATTCATCCCATCATCCAGATCAGGTAAGGCCAGCCCTGCCTGAGTCCTTCCATCCTGCCTGTTTGCTCTGTTTCTAGCTGCGGCTTTGTTTTCCTGTTACTCACAGTCTCTTCCTTGCTATGGGTCTCACTAGAGTGTTCACTGTGCCAGCATGGTTCATGTTCTGTGGGGTAAAACATGAAAGAAATCCATATCTCTAAAACTAAACTGGCTCTTGATTAAAAGAACTATTTACAGAGATGCTGCAGCTACAACTAGCATTTCAGCCATGTACCTGCAGAATGATGTTCTGGTCCTTTCTCCAAACTCATCCATGAAGATCGCTAAATCATCCAGTCCAGATAAATGGCTCAGAAAATGAGGCCCCTACTGTTGGGACACCATTGTATATTCCAATAGACCTTATTGTTGCTAGGAAGTTTTTTTATATTCTACCCAAAGTTTCATTTTGGTCAATTTCACTCCATTACAGCTAGTGGCCCAAGTTTTTGTTACCAGCCTATTCTATTACATTTTATTTCATATCTATTCCAGTGTCACCACTGACATTGTACAAGGATAAGGGCAATTAAATCTCAATGTAAACAAAATGTTAAACAGATCATAGTGGCCTTACTCAAGCCTTCAACTCCGGACAATAACTGTAGCATTTTTTTGAATAATATATTCACCAAAAAAAGAAAGCTACAAAACACCAGAGTCAGGGTAAAGGCATTGGAATACTTTGTATTAATCATAAATGAAACATATTAGGATTTAAAATATAATTATAGATCTGTTTTCAGTAACAGCTAGGTATGTAGCTTATCTCTCCTCTGCTTATTTATATCATACAACCACACCAATATTGTAGGATATTGTATATATGTAATGGACAGTGCCTGATATGGGGCTCAGGAGACATGGGTTTTAGTTCTGGCTTTGAAACCAACCTGCTGTGTGGCCTTGGGCAAGTCATTTCACCTCTCTTTGACTGTTTCCCCTCCCATCCTCTTGTCTGTCCTGTCTGTTTCAATTGCTAACTCTTGGGGTCTGCGACAGAGTGCAGCAAATTAACAGGTGAGCCTGCACTCTGATCATTCTGATCCCAATCAGTTCCCCCAAGAAAGGCTGACGGGATAATTGAAGTTAATTATTTAATCAGGTGGGGGCGGCTGGATGAGCTAAAGAGCCAATTAGCTCATCAACTCAGGACTGATGGGAAGGGCACAGGAGTGTGGGGGGTGAAGAGCGAGAGCAAGGGAGCAGGGCTAGGTGAGCCCAGTCTGAGGTCTGGTCTACACTGGGGGGAGGGCAGGGATCGATCTAAGTTACGCAACTTCAGCTACATGAATAACGTAGCTGAAGTCGACGTACTTAGATCTACTCACCGCGGTGTCTTCACTACAGTGAGTTGACTGCTGCCGCTCCCCCGTCGACTCTGCCTGTGCCTCTCGCCGAGCTGGAGTACAGGAGTTGACGGAAGAGCGCTCGGGGATCGATTTATCGCGTCTAGACTAGATGCGATAAATCGATCCCTGCTGGATCGATCGCTGCCCGCCGATCCGGCTGGTAGTGAAGACATACCCTCAGAGAAGGGAGACCCCTGCCCCTCTGAGGCTTTGGGGAAAGGGCTGAAAGCACAGGGGGCACTATAAGCAGCATTGCTGCACAGGGCCTGTAAAGGTGTTGGTGGAGGGACCATAAATTCATGACATAGTGTGATACACAACTAGTGAAGATAGCTAGAAGCCAGGAGCAGAGCACGCCCTGTTACAAGGTCCCATGCTGTCACGTACAGTGCTCAGTGCAATGAGGCTCCGACTGCTGTTGGAGTCTTTAGATGCTATGGCAATATGAGTCAGTAATTCCTTGCGTTTTTATTTCTTGTTAATAGACATTAAACATGGAAACATATCACCATATGACAGTGCAACAATTAAAAAAAAACATGTAGGCATAGTACATTTATTGTAAACATTACAATCAGTGGCTATTTGGTCTGGGTGGGCAACATTAGAAGTCAGATCTGCTGTAATTATTTTGGATAATATTCTCATACCATCTACTGCAAAGTTTTTGGGGTGGGGATCTGCAATCTTATAAATATCTACAAGGAGTCATGCCCACTTCTTGGGTGGCATGAAGAATACTGGAGTCTAGCTGTGCCAGGTCTATTAAGGAGTCGCAGAAGCACACTTATGGACAAAGGGGCACTGTGATATTATTTTTGGCAAAAAATTTGGCTCCTGATGGTTTTTAGGAACAAGAAAACAGAGTGTGATGTTGGACAGAAATGAAAATATTTTGTCAATCCTGCTTGATCTACATTTTAAAAACAGAACAAGAAAACCCAAATTTCCCCTAACTTCAGTTGCTGCTGCTGAGTCGTGGGGGAAGGCTTTCAGAAAAGGAAACTAATGGAAATGTCAGAGAACGATCTGCCCACACTGCCTTTGTCTCTGAAAACTATTCTTCTGTCTTTTCCATGTTGTTGACATCTAAGTTCATTAAAAAAAAAAAGCAGTAGACAGAAGCAATGGAAGATTTTAAAAAACAAAAACAAAGAGAAAGCAAGTGGTACATCTCAGTTCCTTTTAGAAATAAGAAAAAAAAGCATGATCTGTCACAGAGCTTTCAAGGGGAGATCTCTGTAAAATGGAAGCGACGTAGAAGATGATGGATGGTAAATTTGGATAAACTCTGTGACAGTGCAATAATCGCACAGTGTTTGCGATGTAGTGTCTGTAAAGTTCAATGGGGAGATGTGCTGAAAGGCGCTGAAAGCGTAAACTGTAAGTTTCAATGCACCTGAAAGTAGCACTGACTGTGTGTCACTTACACTTTGTCTTTACACATGACTGCTTTACACAGCACTGCCAAGGTCTCCCTTCATTCTGGTCACTAACCACGACACTTCTGGTCGCTGCAAACCGTGATCAATCCCAGCATTGTCCACCAGTACCCAGCATTGCAGCCTTCCTGCTTCTGAGTGCAGAAGTGCTTCTGGAAGAGATGAGGCAATCCTGGCTTCGTTCCCCAGAACAGCAGGACCATCACAGTGCAGGATGTGTGTGTTTGGAGTTTACCTGTTGTTTTCGGTGTGTGACACAGTTCACTACCCAGCAGGCCTAGGAGTCACCTGGCCAGCCCCAGCACAACGCTCTATTTCCAAATCATAGAACCATAGGGACCGCAAGGGTCATCTACTCTAACTCTCCGCCAAGATGTAGGATTTGTTATGTCTAAACCATCCAAGACAGGTGGCTATCCAGCCTCCTTTTGAGAACCTCCTGTGTTGGAGCTCCCATGACCTCCCTAGGCCATCTGTTCCGTTGTCCTACTGTTCTTACAGTTAGGAAGTTTTTCCTGAGGTTTAATCTAAATCTGCTATGCTGTAGTTTGAACCCATTGTCTCTGCAGAGAAGAGTTAATGGGTGTGGAATCTCATGCAGCTGGAACCCATAAACTGTCAGGCTCAGCTGCTGGAGACAGAAGAATGAAGCAAGCAGTGGCAATGGAGAGAATGGGCTAAGGGAGGTTATGTGCCTGCTTGGAGTCTAGAAGTTTATTCTAAAAGACTTTGGGTAAACCCTTCAGAGAAAAGTGCATATATCTTGGCTGTTATTACACTGGAGCAGAGAGAAGGCTTTACTTATTGTTGCTGGACTATTTATTACACCGTACACAAGGGAAAACTTTGGGATTGTTGTCTTTGTCTCAGCATAGGTTGCCCTCCTCCCCCTTCCCCCCCCCCCATCGGTGAAGGGAGAACCCTCTCTGTGACAGTTATACACTTTATTCTTTTGTTAACGCAGCCTAGCATCCTGTTTCTTTGTAGTAGCCTTGTCTCAACCCTAGAAGAAAATTTGGGATCCTACAGACAGTGATCATGAAGCTGAAGTGTGTCATGAAAAAGATACACACCTGTGCCTGTACTACAGCCTGGAATGTGTGTTACAGGTGGTGGTTTTAGGACAAAATATTTGCTGCATTAAAGCAAATAATGCTGAGTGTCTGACTTTTCCGAGATAAACCTTGCAATTCCTCTGATGCTAAATCTTTTGCGCTCTCTCTGTCATTGACGCTGGCTGGCCTAATCAGCTTGCTGCACATTTTAACACTATCCCAGACAATTTAATCAGCCCAATGGCAGTTCTTTTCAAGCCCACATTTCTAGCATAATAAAGACAGTAACAACGGAGCTGCTCCATTAAGCAGAGGAGGCTTTGGACTTGATTTTCATCAGGAACATTCTGCCCAAGCAAATAAACAAATAAATAAAAAATGTCAGTCAGGAGATGTCAGCTGAGGGGAAAGGTTTCTTCATGGGATCCAGAATCTCCTATGAGCAGGAAAATACGGAACAGCAGCAGAAGCAGTAAAGGATGGTGGGTGAGGGGGAGACATAAAAGTACAATGGCATATTAATAATACTTTAAATGTCTATACCAATTTTTATCCAAGGATATGAATGTAATACACTCGCTCACTGATTCTCACAACGTTTGTGTCCTGATTTTCTCTCAAAATGACACCCCTGCCTCTTAAAAAAATTATCCGGATTGTGCCTGGGCCTGAACAGATACGCCAGGGTGGAGAGAGGCACAAGAAACTTTTCCTCCTCCCTTGCAAGCTGTTTGGGGAGCTGCTTGGAACAACTGAGTCCTTGAGCTTCCCTAAGCACAAGAACTATTTGAGACTAGTTTTGATGGTGGCGCTAATCGAACCAAAGGGAGGGATCAGGAATGGATAGGATCACTGCCCCCAACTCTACTAAGCTGCCTGCACTGCTGGGAGAACTGTGAGGATCCTGACCAGGGTGCTCAAGAAATATGCTATGCCACAATGCTCTTCTGGATCTGGATTCAAACTTTTCTAAAGCTTGAAAGTGTTGAAATCCAGAATTTTGGTTTGGCATACTGTCATAGGTTTCACCCCCACTCTGAACTTTCGGGTACAGATGTGGGGACCTGTATGAGAACCCCTAAGCTTAATTACCAGCTTAGATTAGTGTGCTGCCACCACTAAATCGTTTATGAGTCATTTGGAAACTCTGTCTTCCCCCCAAAATATCTCCCTCCCAAGTACTATAACCCTTCCCTGGGTAGCCTTGAGAGACTTCTCCACCAAGTTCCTAGTGAACACCGATCCAAACCCTTGGATCTTAAAACAAGGAGAAATTAACCATCCCTCCTCCTTTCCCCCACCAATTCCTGGTGAGTCCAGATCCAACCCCCTTGGATCTTAAAGCAAGGAAAAATCAATAAGGTTCTTAAAAAGAAAGCTTTTAATTAAAGAAAGAAAGGCATTAACCCTTAACTGTCTGTTTATGACACATACTATTAAGATTGGCTTCAACTGCTGACACTCAAGGCCCTGATTTGGGTTTCCACAAGTCCAGGGATGCTTAGCTCCCAGGTTTTATTTTGGCCTGTGTCTAATTATTACCCTACCACATTTTTGCTGCAGAATACTGACCAGATACCATGGTTTCAACAAACTTTGTTTAGCTGCTGAAATTTGCTCAGATCCAATGAGGACAAGGAATTGATGCTTTTCCAACCTGGCTCAGGAAAGCCTTGGTGTACTGAGGTGATCTAACTTTAATTGCTCCTTTTTATAGTATATATATATTGATTTCACATATAGAAGTCAATACAGTGCTACTTTTGGGTGCACCTCAGGGTCTGTCTACATAGCAAGCAGCATCCCATGGCAGCGAGGCTCAGAGCCTGGTCTATAGACTCACGTTTGTGGGACTCATGCTATTCTGCTAAAAAATAGCTGTGGAGATGTTTGGGTTCCAGGTGAAACCTAATCCTTCCCTAGGCTTCAGACTCAGAGCCCAGCCTCCAACCCAAACTCAAATGTCTACACAGCTATTTTTGTCACTGCAGTGTGAGCCCCCTGATCCTGAGTTGGTAGACCTGGACTCTAAGACTCACCGCTGTGGGATTCTGCTTTCTGTGTAGCCGTACCTCATGAGTGCATATCTGGGCAAGGTTCCAGCAAGCAACATCCATTGACCTTGGACTCCTGTAGAACAGATCGCAATAAGGACTCTATCCAGTGCCCATTCAAGTCAATGGCAAAACTCCCACTGAAACACTTGTGCAGGATCTGGCCCTAAAAGAGTTTTTCTGCATTGTGTTTGTTGTTGTTGTTGTTGTTTTTGTCAGCACCTTATTTCTCTCATTTTCAGAAACTCCTTTTGGCTTTAAATCAGTTATTATTTAACTTCTGGACACTATTCTGCCTGGCAGTGCTGAATGCTTTCATGCTACTGCTGTTATTGAAAAGTTTGTCCTTACATTCAGTATTAGACCTCAGTCGGGACCACTTTGGTTCCAGCCCTACCACCTTAATCTGTGATCCCACCAGAGCCCAGAAGCTAAGCACATTTGATATATGAAAGTACTTGCAACAGAAACATGCAAGGAAAACTCAGCTGCTGCAGAAAGTGTTATGGGTGTTTCAGTAGGTGACATTCTTCCTTATAAATCACTATTCAACCCAAACCCCAGAGTCGTGGTAGAGAGCAATCATTCTATACCTCTAGCCTGTTATAGGAGGTGCTATGACTTCTTAACTGATCAAGATCCCATGGGACTTGTCTCAAGATTACAGCTGTTTGTCCTGGTTAAATTCCAGTTTGTTTAATTATAAATTTGTAGATTTTAAATGCCAGAAAGGACCAGTATGTGCATCTAGCCTGTCCTCTTGGATAACCCAGGACATGGAATTTCACCCATTAATTTCTGCAATGGAGGGAATTATTTGTGCCTATAAGCTTTTCATAGAATCCTAGAAATGTAGCGCTGGAAGGGACCTTGAGACGTCATCAAGTTCAGCCCTCTGTGCAGGACCATGTAAACCTAGACCATCCCTGACAGGTGTGTGTCCAATCCACAACCTCCCTTGGAAGACTGTTTCAGAGCTTAACTATTTTATAGTTAGAAAGTTTTTCTAATATCTAACATAAATCTCCCTGGCTACAGATTAAGCTCATTACATTTTGTCCTATCTTCAGTGGACATGGAGAACAATTGTTTACCATACTCTTTATAACAGCTCTTAACATATTTCAAAACTATTATGGAGTTGTCCCCAGCCCCCCAGTCTTCTTTTCTCAAGACTAAACATGCCCAGTTTCTTAACATTTCCTCGTAGGTCAGGTTTTCTAAACCTTTTATCATTTTTTGTTCCTCTCCAGTAGACTCTCTCCAATTTCTGCACATCTTTCCTAAAGTGTGGTACCCAGAACTGGACACAATACTCCAGCTGAGGCCTCACTGATGACAAGTAGAGTGGGACAATTACCTCCTAAATTTTACATAAAATACTCCTGTTAATACACCCCAGAATGATGTTAGCTTTTTTCTCAATTGCATCACATTGTTGACTCATATTCAATTTATGATCCACTATAACCCCCAAAACCTTTTCTGCAGTACTACCACCTAGCCATTCATTCCCCATTTTGTGCATTTGATTTGTTCTTCCTAAGTGTACTACTTTGCACTTGCCTTTTATGAATTTCATCTTGTGGATTTCAGACCAATTCTCCAATTTATCAAGGTCATTTTGTTCTCCAAAGTGCCTGCAAGCGCCCCCAGCTTAGTGTAATCTGCAAATTTGCTAAGTTTATTCTCCATTCCATTATCCAAGTTAATGAAAATATAGAATAGTACTAGACACAGGACTAGCCCCTGTGGGACTCCACTAGATACGTCTCCCCAGTTTGACAGGAAGCCATATATAGCTTCTCTTTGAGTATGGTCTTTCAACCAGTTGTGCACCCATTTTATAGCAATTTTATCTAGACCACATTTCCCTAGTTTGCTTATGTGAATGTCATGTGAGACTGTGTCAAAAGCCGTACTAAAATCAAGATATATCATGTATCTGCTTCCCCCTATCCACTAGGCCAGTAACCCTGTCAAAAAGGGAAATTAGGTTGATTTGGTATGATAGATACTATGCTTGCCCTTCTCCAGTCCTCTGGGGCCACATCTGTCATCCATTCGTTCTCAAAGATAATTGCTAATAATTCTAAAATTGCTTCAGCTAGTTCCTTAAGTAGCTTAGGATGAATTTCATCAGGCCATGCTGATTTGAATAATCTAATTTACCAAAATATTCTTTAATTTGTTCTTTCTCTATTTTGGCTTTTGTTACTTCCCACTTGTTGTTAGTATTGTGTTGATTATCTGGTCACCATTAACCTTTTTAGTGAAGATTGACACAAAATAGCCGTACCTCCCCTCCTGCCTTCTAGATGTCACCAGCTATTAGCTCTCCTTCCCTGCTAAGCAGAGGACCTGCACTTTCCTTTATCTTTATCTTGCTCCTAATGATTTAAAGAACTTCTTATTGCCTTTTATGTCTCTTGTTAGGTGTAACTCACTTGGTGCCTTAGTCTTTCTGAATTTGACCCTACATGCTTGTGCTATTCTTTTAGATTCCTCTTTAGCAAATCATCCATGTTTCCACCTTTTTGTAGGACTCCTTCTTGTTTTTAAGGTCAATAACTAGCTCCTGATGTAGCAATATTGGCCTCTTACCATTCTTCCTATCTTTCCTTCGCATTGGGATAGTTTGCAATTGTGCCTTTAATATTCTGTCCTTCAGAAACTGCGTGCCCTCCTCAATAGGTCGATGAGTCAGTGCATGAGGTAGGACTTCCCCTTCTTCACAAGGTGGCCCCCATCTCTTGCTCACAGAGTCTCTTCCTGGAACTGCATCCCATGGTCAAAGAAGCCGAAGCTCTCTGCTTGACACCGCCCGTGCAGTCATGCATTCGTCCTCTGGATGTGTGTGTCACTGCCTTGGAACTTATCCTCAACTGGAAGGATGGACAAGACTCCAACCTGAGCCCCCGACTCCTTCAATCTTGCTCCCAGAGCTCTGTCATCACTGCTTTTACTTTGAAGCTTGAGAGTAAATAACATTGGTCACATTTTTGACCTACCTACTGTAGTTGTAAATGCTGCTCTTATTCATTTAAATAATTATTTGCAGCCAGAAATGGAGAGTATGAACTGTGCTAAGTTTCCTAATGAAGTGCTATCCAGTAAATGGTGCAACCACCCCCGTACAAATTGAGTTCATCATGCCTAATGTTATTACTATGAATGCCAAAGCAATGAATAATGATTTGCTTCTTCTTCAAAGTGATGCCGACATCTCTGACACAAGAGCTAACTGAGAACGTGTATAGGCTTTCCAATTTTTGTGTGACATTGGTAAAAGTGATGTCCTTCAATCTGGATGACTTGGGAATGTTCTTTGCTACATGTTTCAAAGGAGGAAAAACGTTTTGTGCTAGAAAAGTAACTTTTCAAAACAATTTACTTGTCAATAAATGAGGGAGTTTTGCAGGATAACTACGGAAAAACAATAAAATTTTATTAAATATGTTAGTATTTGCTGAGGGGGTGAGGAAATTCTTTCATACAGCACAAGTAGCTACTGGAGAAATTCTCCTTTAGGGCCCAATCCCTTTCCCACCAAAGACAATGGAAGTTGTGTTACTGATTTGAATGGAAGCAGAAGTTGGCTCTTTGACTCTAAAGACAGGACAAAACTCATTAACAGTTCAAAATTGTATATCCAATTGAAATAAAATGATAATGTTGAGATACACATAATGGGTTGGATCAATTCTTAGTGTAGTGCCATTGCCTTAGGATTGCATTATTTGTTTCTCATGAGAATTCATTTCACAGATTTTGAGCCAGAATATTCATCTGAAAATTAGCCTGTAAATTGGTTATTTTTATTTATTATTTGCTGATGAATAAAAATGCTGCAACTGAAAACTAAAATACTTAGCTTTGGAAATACTGTGCAGTGCATTGTGAGAGTGGTAGTTTGAGTGCATCATGTTCCCTTTCTCCTGTATAGGCCAAGCTCCTGGTTTGACTACATCTGCCATAATACATTACTATCTCCCCTCTAGGAAAGGGGAAGCAGTCATCATGGGAGGTCCTGGCTGTGATGCATTATGAGAGGAGTAGTCTGGGCAGGAACTTGGGCTCATAAAGGACAATGGGGCAGCTGAATTATAAGCCCCATGAAACACTGTGGCAGAATATCCAAATTGAAATATTTCAGTTTTGGTGTATTCAGGTTTTTTTTTATCAAAAATCAACATTTCCCACAAAAAGCAGACTGTCTTCATTAAAAAAAAAATGTTGGTCAAAAAACCCAATCCGGTGTTCATAAAATCTAGGATCCACTGTATTTAAAGACCGTGGGTGGGAGTTTCAAAAGCATTCAGCTTTGGCCTAGCCCTTCTCCCACTGAAGCTGACGAGAGTTTTACCACTGATATCAATAGCAGCGGAGTTAGACCAGCACTGTGAGCTTTTCAGAATTCATCCTATTCTTAAGAATACAAAGAGAGGATTGAGCTTATTGTTGATGGCAAAAGCTGCTGTGTTCTAAGTTAATTCAATGGATTAAAAGGAAGGAGACAAAAACAAAGCATAACGACTTGAAGTGCCAAATAAAATCTCAGCTCTGCATGGAAGAGATTCTGCTTCCTTGCTGCAATGGGAGTTGTCTTCTTTTGAAGATAAATGACCCCCAGTACTGAACTTGATGGAGGAACGAAATGGACATACATCATCTTGTTGGAGAGCATGACAATATGTTAGGCTAACTCACAATTAATATAAAGGCTAAGTTAATGTGGGCAATGTTTCAAAATCCGGTAAACCTGCCAGACCTAAATAAAAGTTCAAAAAGAAAATGCCTGATTCATTATTTGAAATTGAGACCATTTTCTTTGTCCCCCATGAATTACGACTTCTTGTGCAGGTTATTTGCAGTTCTAGATAAGTCTATAGATTAAACACTTCAACTTCTTTTTATCAGCTGTCCTGAGAGACTTTTACTATGAAAATTCCAGGGGGGAAAATGAAACCTTTTCCTGAAAGAACAATCTATTTTTCACTTAGGCAATCTTTAACTCTTATATACATTTTCTAAATGCCTGTTGAATACAATTATGTTTTTAGGGGTTAGATAAACTGTGGCAGTAACATCTGGGAAATGTATGAGAGTACCCTATACAAACATACCATGATAAACATTTGTTTATCTGTGGTGTATATTGAAGATTCTTCCAGAAATGATCATCTTGTAGTTGTTACTCACACACCATTTTCCTTGACTGCAGATGGCATTTTACCCAAATGAAGAGCAGTCCTTTGGGCCTGATTCTCCACTTTGTTACCCCAGGTTTATGCTGGTGTCACTTTGTTGACTTCAGCCTACCAAAGAGGTGGTAAATTGTTGCCAAAGAAGTGGTAAATTCATCGTCATTTGAGGTCTTTAAATCCGGATTGTATGTCTTTCTAAAAGATGCTGCAGCTGAACCATAAGTTATAGGGTTTAATAGTGTACAGTTGTGTCGTAAGGTAGAACACTTCCCACAACTGCGCTAGGTGAAAAGCTCTGGATTGCTGTTTGGGAAATCAAATTATAATGGTTTCTCTAGTTTTGAAGCATACAAATCTATGAAGCCTGGCACAACAGAGAGGAGAATCAGGTCCTACATCCATTTCTCTTCGGCTGCTGCCTTTATCTTAGAAGTGACGTGCCCATCATAACTCTTAAATTTAAAATATGCTAGAGATTTTTCCTTCCCTCCCTACCCAACATCCCCTATCCCACACAAGAAAAAAGAACCCGGCCTCACACTGAAGTACACAGACACCAAGATTCCAACTTTGTTAAACAAGAATGTCTAATAAAATATTTTCCAGAACTTGTACTTAAAATGATTCTCTCGCATTTTAAGGTGACTATTAGTATTAGTGAAGTGAATATGAGTATTTACACCCGAGAATGTAACTGAAACAAATGTGAAAGGTTGTGGGGGAGCATCATGAATCTTTCAAGGCATCTCTCATAAATTTGTTTCTACGTGTTACCAGAATGGAAGGGCTGGTCTAGGAAAGGGTGAGCAACGGTGAGGCTTCCTAGGGCAGTCCATTCCATGTGATTGCATAACGTGGGCATGGATTTTGGCATTCCCTGCACTGCATGAGCTGTGAGTCTTGATGAGACTCTTGATTGCAAGGGTTCCTACCTATTCAATCCCTGCCTCCTCTTTGATCACAAGGAAATTTATTCCAATTATGGCACATGAGTGCTATTTCACATAGATTCATAGATTATAAGGGACCATTGTAATTGTGTAGTCTGACCTACTGCATAACATAGGCCATAGGATTTCCCTGAATTAATTATTCCTGTTTGAAATCTTAAACTGACATCTTAAATTTCATTTTACAGTAATGTTTCTGTCCAAGGTCCATCAACAGTCTGTAGAGGTCCACAGGATTTTGAGAACAGAGTAGCATCTATTCTTCTGTCCTTGGCCCCCATCTCTTCATCCTCTACACACCAGCCACTCTTATCTGCACATGTGACCTGCCTGCCACCACTGTGCTAAAGACTCACAAATCTACCTTTGTACACAGGTGCTTTCTTTCTGGATTTAACTCGTCCAACACTGAGTCCTCCTCAAGCCTCCACAAGTCTTAACGTGTTGGCACACTCTTTTGCACCCCTCTGTTAGCACTCTCATTCTCCATCACATTAAAACCACCCCCTTTGTCTTCACTTTTAAGACCCTTCACCATTAACTCTAGCCCTGTCTTTAAAATTTAGTATTTTGTAGCAACATCAGCCACAACTTTCATACCTCCAGTAATGCCAGTGTTTAGTGCCTATTAGTCTGCTTCTCCCACAAGCACCTTTGTTTCCCCTCCCCCCCCATGAAACCGCTTAAATCTGGTGAGAAAAAACTCCCTGTCAAAATTAGCAAAGCCACCATCTTGTCTTGTTTCAAGTCCCTCCTCCTGACAGCTCTACAGTGATGCCTATTGAACACTGCCATGACAATAGCGAGGCAGAGAATACCCATTGTCATCCAAAATATACTTGTTTTATACTGTTCCTATTACCTACTCCTTTATGCCCCCACGCCACCATTTTGTATTTCTTCCACCTGTTGCATTTGGTACAAATTTTCAAGTTTAAACTCTGTGTGGGACGGAATGTCTTTTTTTCATTTGTCCAGCTTCTAGTGCAATGCGGACCAGATCCTTGATTGGAGCCTCTAGGTGCCACTGTAATATAAATAAGTTATAATTTATAACAACAATAAATAATATTAAATCATAATGAAACTGAGGTATAAAGACCTGACCAGCTTCTTGGGAGAGCAGAAAAGACTTGATATTAGAAAATCAAATCACAAGCTATTGTCATCAGTTGTCACCAGTGTGGCGCTCTGTTCTGTTTATTGATGATAACTGTCAGCTGCGTGCGTGTGTTCCCTCTGTGTGCTGCCCCGGCTCTGCAGATCGCTGACACAGCAAACCCCGAGAGAACCCCCAATGACCACAGACTCCGATAAGGTACGAAGGCACCTGGCCAGGTTTATTGCCAAACGAAGCACAGTAATAGTTTCCCACAGACTCTACAGGACAAACTACGAATATGTTCCCCCTGACAATGGACAGGCTCAGTCCGTGGCGGGATTCTCCACTGCCCCCTGGGCCAGACAAAAACAGCCCTTCAGGGGTAAATTTTTATACACAGGTACAAACAAGTTACATATCATTCCCGACGTATAGAGGTGCAACCCCTCTACGTGTTAGGGTGCCGCCTCTCACCTTGTACATGTTGGTTCGAACAAAACAACTCTATCCATCATATTACCCACCTGCCCCTGTCTTTAGGATGGGTCAGCATGTTCCTTGTTATCTACGTGGAATGTGCTAGTACCGGAATGTTCTGGTACCATCCCGGCGCATGTTTATATTACTAGTGCTTAGTACCTTTTAGGTATGTGTATATTTGCAACATCAGCCTTCTTCTTGCCAGCTTCCGTGAGCAGGGCCTGCCTCTGGCTCACAGTTTAACTTTGCTTTATGTTATCAAAGTCTTGCCCATTACTTTAGTTCAGGTCTTAGGTCTCATACTGAGCCTCTGATACAAGGGTTTATGTTTCAGGGCCTCATCTTACCACAGCTATTAATGAATCTATTCATATTTGTATATGAAGATACTGTGATAGCTCAAGCAAAAGAAATTTGGTTTCATCATAATTAAGCTACTTGCAGCAGGAAAATATGCCTGGATGGGAGAACATATGGATAATACATATCAGATCTTAGGGATCTTGTTGGGTCATGTCACTAACACTAGGAAAATAAATTATCTTCCAAACATTATGCTAATGGCAGTGAGAATGATTTAACATACAGCAAAATGTAATGTGTAGCAAAGAAGCAGCATGTATCTGTAAAAATTGTTTATATTTTACTTCTCATCTCAGTAAGAGAGTTCATAATTTTTTTCATTTATAGCATAAGAGCAAATAGATTTCTGCCTTGCATATGCTCATGCTATTTATGGTCATATATCCTTCAAAATGCTGTAGATTTAACTTAATAGCGTAGAGCCGAAAAACAAGATGGTGCTCTTATGTTTAGCACCATATATTCTCTAAATATGTATACACACTACTTTTTACATATATAAGCTCTTTTCAGTTATTCATACCACTGACTCACTGCATCTAGATTCCTATTTCTGACGCTATAATTTAATACCATGGGCCGAGCACCAGATTTAGGGCTTTTATACTTGTAGGTTAGAATCCTACTCAGTTACTTTTGGATACACTGAATTTGGTATTAGCCTCTGACTAGGATTTCAAGAGAAGATTCCTCTTTATTAGCCCCACCATCATTACATTGCGGATCTGGGAGTCGGCTCTATTACATTTATAAAGGGGCTTTAACTTCAGGCTTTTAAACATATTTAATGCTTCATTGTGAACAACTGACCATTTATCCTGAATGCTATTTAAAACAAGAATATTATTACAAGGCAGCTTACTGTATTTGCTCATTTCTTACAGCAATATGTCCAACGGCCTATGAACAAGTATCCCTGTGTCTAAGGGGGCTTAAATTCCATGATAAGGCCTCTCCATTTACATGGCACACCAAAACAGCAGGCTGATAGTGCTGGGAAAGGTTCAGGTACATTCTAGCAGGGACACTTTTAGTGAGTTAAACCCAAAATTAAATAATGCAATCAGTATTGTAGTCTTTGTGTTACATTGAATTGAATATCTACCTTCATGTTTTCAGCTTGTCACAGAATTGTGTATTGACCAACAGATAAATGGACTTTGAATCCTAATGAGGGGGAACTAGGGCTTTTGAGATCAAAGTAAAGGACAGCTGGGTCTATTGGCATGAAAAGTCAGGTGTGGGACTATGACCGGGGTCCTCGTGGGCAGCCAGCTATGGTCACTCAATTAGGGTGAACTGAAAAGAATGGGCAGACAATCCCCATAAAGCTGGTGGATATTCCAATACCTAGATTTACCAAGCCAGCATAAAACAGCTTCTTTATTACCTTACTGGTCGTAGAAGTCCAAATAACACAGTTCCCTTAAAGTGATCCAGTGCCAGGCCTCCTTCCAGGTACTTACATCAAATATGATGAACATTTCTGTAAATCTTATTTCATCATATAAAAGAAAAGGTTCTACCAATCCCAAAGGATCGGACACATTACCTCCCAGGTTAACGACTGTTTCAGCTCTTACCCAAATACACGCTACAGCCAATTCTTATTAACTGAAATCAAAAGGTTTATTTATAAAAAGAAAGAAAGGTGAGAGTTAAAATTGGTTAAAAGAATCAATTCCATACAGTAATGGCAAAGTTCTTGGCTCAGGCTTGTAGCAATGTTGGAATAAACTGCTGGCTTAAGTCAAGTCTCTGGAGTACATCCACAGCTTGGATGGGTCATTCAGTCCATTGTTCAGCACTTCAGTTTGTAGCAAAGTTCCTCCAGAGGTAAGAAGCAGGATTGAAGACAAAATGGAGAAGATGCAGCTGCCTTTTATAGTCTCTTGCCATGCGGCCTGTGCTTCCTTTGTTCCAAACACAAGCTGCCCAGCACATGGCTTGGAAGCCTTAGAGTTCTCTCCATAGGCATGTCCCTGCATGCCTTGCTGAGACATAAGGTGTATCTGCCTTCTCTCAATGGGTCAATTGTATAGCTAATGGTCTTTAATGGGCCATCAATCAGGCTAGGCAGTGCTGATGCCAAACTGTCTGGGGTGTCACCTAGAAGCATAGCACAAGTTTGAAATACACACACACATACATACATATCTATAACAAATAATACAAAGGTGATACAAACATATAGACAAGATTATCATATCTGGCAAGTTATAACATTTTTGCAGATATCTTACCTGGCATATCTGGCTGATTACTTTGTGAGCGTTACCCCAGGAACCAACATTTGAAATCCAGGTATAGAGCCTTATAACTTTAAATACAAAAATGATACATACGTAAACATGTTACTTGACAACCTTTGTACAATATTTGCTGCAAATATATCACAGTGGTTGCATCAATGATCTACATGGTCATATTTTAATCAGATAACATCAGAGGGACTTTGACACCCAGAAGGGAGTTGAAACTGTCAGGGATGGGTATTTCATTTCCCTTCATCGGCAGGATCAGACATGACTAGAATTTTTGCAGGGGTTTCAATTCTTTGTTCCACATCTTAGCCACCATTTCCCAGATCTAGCTGCCCCAATGCCTGCAACTCCAGTATCGTATCAAATAGTGGTCGAGAAGTGCACTAGCTCAATGTTTTTCCATTCTTGTGCTTTTAAGTAATCAGGCCTAATGTTATTTCAGTACAAAGTCTCCCCTTTATGACTGACGTGTTTCTTAAATGGATATGTTCTAATTAATTAATTTCGTTCCAATATTTAATTAAACATTTTTGTATTACTTGGTGAAGAATGGTGCGTAGGCCAATTAAAATTTTGATCAGACCCTTTCAAAATCAATTAGCCATTTACACATAATCTAACCCACAGCTCTGATGTTCAGTCATGCAGAATTACAGGAAGAAAGGATTGCTTGGAGTTAAAGTACTGGGCTGGAGCTCAAGACATCTGAACTCAATTCCCAGCTCCTCCATAGACATCCTATGTGAGCTTGGACAAAACACTTCATTTCCCTATGTCTCTGTTCCCCACCTGAAAGAAAAAGGATACTAGTTCTTTTCTTCCATCCTATGTCTGTCTTGTCTATTTAGACTGTGCACTGTTCAAACAGGGAGTGCCTTTAACCATGTTTTTGTTGTAAAGCACCTAGCACAAGATAGGTGGTCCTTGTAGGCATCACTGTAATTCAAATAATAATAATAGTAATAACAATTGATAATACAGAATTACACTGTCTGTTATTTTGTGTGAATTCTATATGCCTACTAGACATGAACATTAAGAGGAGAAGCGAGTCAACAATGGTGGATAAGTGCACTAAAAAGCTTTTGTCTCTGTCATGATATATGGAATAACACAGTCTGAAACAGAAGATGTTAAACAAAAGAGCTATGACTACATAAGCAAACAAATAGGCTTCTACTCAGCTCAAGTTCAAGCTTTGTCTGGGTTGTTTACCACGGACTTCATCCCATCTGCAACTCTTTACTGCATACAGAGACATCTAATGGCTGAATAATATACTGTAAGTAAATATATCATTATAGGCCATATTGCAAAGTTTGGATAACATTAACTGATTATAAGCAAAACATAAAATGTGAGTTTGAATTTCAGATTCTTCCCTCTTTTACCTCCCTCTATGGTCATTTTTAGGTAACACACATGCTTTCTGTTGTGGCGCTTTACTTTTTTTCCCATAGAAATGGAAAGAAGTAGTGGGAGGAATTAATTTGTATAAATCATCCATGTAGAAATGCAGAGAGCAAGAGGGAAAAGTAACTTAGCTAGAAGTGCCCATAAACATCCAGAGAAAGTGTGTAAAAGTTTTGACATGCTCAGTAGCTTTTCTTGAAACTGTAGTAAAAGCCATGTTTATGGGAAAGTGGTTTTGACTGGCTTGGATATTCAGAACCTGGGGCTGAGCCAATTACTGCTCAAGGACAGCAAAATTAATAAATACACGAGTTATTGAGAGGTCTATGGATTCAGTTGACTTATGGAAGACTAGGAGATGTGTCTGCTGTCAGGGTGGGTCTCAACACTGGGGACTTTAGATATAGGCTATTGATTTCTTATCTGCATCCCAAACTACAGCGACTCCTGTTTAGATCTGAAGGTTCCTGGTACATCCCAGGTATCAGCCTTTGCAAAAGTGGGGGCTTGTCTGTGAGTCTCAGAGACTTGGGCGTAGCTTCCTTTACCCAGAGGACATGCGAAACCCACAGTTCAGTGTGCACATTATGTCTCCCCTGTGCCCCGATCCACAAATCTATCTTTTGGTGCATAGATGGCCATTACATCAGTTTCTGAGCACCTCACAATCTTGCTAATCCTCACTACACCCCTGGGAGGTAAAGGAATGCTATTATCCCTCTTTACAAATGGGGGGCTGAGGTACAGAGAGACTAAATGACTTGAGCAAGGCCACACAGGGAGTCAGTAGGAGAACAGGGAATTGAACACAGGTCTCCCGAGTACTAGATTTGTGCCCCTAACCAATGGACCCATCCTTCCTGAAAGGGCTGTGCCGCCCCTTAGAAAATCTGTCTCTTTAGCTCAATTTGGGGCAGCTTAAGTGTCTGTTCAGGAGGTCCCTGGTTCAATCCCCCAAGCATTGGCCACAATGGTGGTGAGCCTATTTACACACCATGAAGCCCTGTGCACATGTTGTACAGGCAGAGCTGAGTGCCCCTTTGAAGACAAAGAAAAAATGGAGGTTGCACAATACTGGCTTGTCATAAGTCAAATCAAACAAGATCTTGCCTGCAAAAAAAAGAAACAGACTGGCACAAGATGTTACTTTTCCTTCAGAACAGTGCCTTTCTTTGAACTAACAATAGCATTTTAGATGTGGCTCCTTGGTTCTAGTAGAGATAAAATAATGAGTCGAGTTTGATCTTTCATGGACAGAGCTTTGCAAAAAGTCACATCATAAACTCACTATAAATAATCTGTCCCAGTTATCAATCAGCTTGCAGCAGGCCTGATATGCTGCCTTTGCTTCATTGGCTCCCCCACCAGAAAATGAGTGCATGCCTCTTGTTTGTGGGAGCTGAGTCTGCATTCCCTCATTTCAACACATCACATTGTCCCTGTAATGAGGTGATGATGATTTAATGAAGTGGCATTCTAGGGAGTCAAGAAGACTTCTACCTGATGAAAAATCTAAACAGAGAGACATTTATTTTCATCTAGGAAACCATGCAAACAGTTTATATGGTTGCTTTCTCCACTGAATTGAGGAAGAATGAACTCATTTGGTGAGTGAAACATCAGTCGTTTTGCCGCTCACTACAACCCTTGTGTGAAAGTTCAGGGAAAATTCCTGATTAAGAATGACAAGATCATAGTTATTAGTGCCAGTTACAGTGGGGGCCCACATTTGCATACAAAAATGGGAGTACCTGGGTTAACCTCCAGCTTTCTGCCAATGCAAGGAAAACCCACTTTCCTTCCTTGACGCCCACCAGAATGGAAACTAGTCTAATCTATCTATCTCATAGTATCTGGCAACTTCTAAGGAGGAACTTCTAATCTATCTGTCCTAGTATGTGACAACCAGAGGAGTGTCTCATAAATTGCTGGGGAGGTCTCAGTGAGGTGAAAGGGAAGCACAGAGATTGACTGTATGCGAGTGGAATCATGGGGTACTGGAGTGAAGCTAGGCACTGCTGCGGCAAATAGTAGTTCATTAACATTCTTAGATGGCAAGTTTTTCAGGTGTGTTGGTAGGGCACCTAGCACAACGGGGCTCCAATCCTGCTTAGGGCTTCTAGACCTTACTAGCTGCGTTAGATGTTAGGTTATTAATATTTCCAGGAGAGTCAAGAAAAAAGGGTAGCAACTGATCTCTTGATGTGCAGCTATATTGTATTGTGTTATTGCTAGAAATAAAGTAGCCAGTGAAAGGAAGGGGGAAGCAAAAGGATTTGATTGATTTAGTCACCAATCCTCCAAACTATGGACTCCTGAACCCACGTGAAGCTTTCTTGATTTAATGGGGCCCCAGATGATGCTAACATGGAACAGTTTGCAGGACTGGGATTCTACTAGCTTGAGATCTCTCAGGCCAAGTTTCATTCTGGAGTTCGCATTTACGGCTGGTGATAAACTTTTAATAGAAAAACTGGCATGGTCTTAACTATAGCCTTGTGACCGCCATTGCTCTCAACGTTCTTTTTTTATTCATTACCTCTTAGAAACAAAGAACAAGTGCTTCAAATCGGCCCCATCATACTCAGCCACCAGGCATATTAAACCAAAATGTCCCACTCCACTGTGCTTCTAAATCACGTCTATATTGTTTAAAAAAAAAATAACTCTAGCAAAAGAGAAGGCTGAGCCCCATATGGTGGGTGATTGATCTGAGACATGCTTTATTCTTCTTGTAATAAGATCTCAAAACCAATATCAGTCCTGGCCCTGCATAGATGTATAACAGTAAAAAACGTGTCTTCTCAAATTATAGAATTTTCTTTTTAAAGTCAAAGCCCCTGGGGAAATTTAAAAGTTTCCTTTCGACTCTTTGGACCTACTGCCTGGGCTGCTTCATACCTTCCCCAGGTGATGGTAAAATGTATCTTGGATGCTACAAGTCCAGCCGACGGCACTGACAGAATAAAGACATAATTAGACTATTGGGTAAGACATCATTCTAGGTGACGATAAAAATGCTAAACACGAATGGGCCAGATCCTTGGTTGGTGTAAATGTAGGGTGACCAGACAGCAAATGTGAAAAATCGGAACGGGGGTGGGGAGTAATAGGAGCCTATATAAGAAAAAGACCCCAAAATCGGGCCTGTCCCTATAAAATCGGGACATCTGGTCACCCTATGTAAATGACAGTGGCTGTACGGACTTTGATGTCATGCTGATTTACATCCGTCGAGGATCTGCCCCTGTTTACTTTTTCTTTTTTTCATCCTTGCAGGAAATTAGTTTGCAGTTTTTGTTTGAGGCTATGGAGAAGAATTCAGTTCACAAGATAAATCAAGAGTGTGTAAACAAGGGGGAAAGAAAGCAATACTTTTTTTAAAAAATTCATTATTCAAAATCTAAAGCTAGCTCCACACCAATTGTTATTATCCAAGTGAATTTCTAGAGGTCTGTGGTGACAGGATTTGCATTTTAATATCCAGGTCAATTTATTGTGAAGATGGAGGCACCATCCCTGTGTATGTGTTTCTATGATGAAATGACTGATTGTCCTTGTAGACAATGGGGGGAGGGGGGAGGAACAGTAATGTTGCAAATCCATGATCATATTCATAGTGCAGCTGTTTATATGGGAACCTTTACATCCAGCTTCTACCTTACTTCTCTTTCCTTTCTAAATTGCTACCGCCAACAAAGCTGTGATTACATTCAATAGAAATATTAAACTCCTGACTTGAGAGAGGTGAAGGGACACGAAAACAAAGGGGAGCCAATTTTCTGAAAAATAAGATGGGCAGGACTTTCTGTCTCTTTCCACTATTATTATCATCTTTATTTCTCCCTTCTTTGTTGGCAATACTATACTGAGTTACCTTGTGTTTAATCAACAGCCTAATGTGGTAACTCTCTCACAACACTGATTCTTCACATCTCAGACTGTCTGGAGCCTACTTCCATCAAACAGCCTCTTTGCACTTAACACCTTAATGGTCTTGAGGGGAGAGAGGAACAGCAATCCTCTGAGATGAGAATAATTACAGACAGAGACACAAATGCATTTGGTGCCAGATTTTGTTACCTCAAATAAGCAAAAATAAAGCAAACGTCTCCTCTTCTACGGTTACATAGTGTGTCTCTCTAGAAGGCTTAGGACAAATGGGTTAGACTAGGAGACACTAATGGCCTAATTCTGTGCCGTTTAAGTCAATGACAGCTTTGCCATTGACTTCAGTGGGAGGAGAATCAGGCCCTATTGGTAAAACTCTTTAAAGATGTTATTTTATTTAGCTCTTTTTTTAAATCAGTTTGCACTTTTGGGGCCAGATCTTCTGCTGGTATAAATCTGGCTTCAATGGAATTACAGTGGATTTACACCAGTTGCATGTTTGGTTCTGGATCTATGCATTGCCTAAGATTGTCAACAGTGACTAGTGATTTTGGCTGCCCTGAAAGTGCCTGGAGGGACTGATAAGCAAGTCTCATGTGTCTCTGTGATCCAATACCCAGAAAACAGGGCATGCACTGACAAAAATGAAAGGGTTTAATAATCATATTCTTCATTTCTATACCACCTTCCATTCAAGGGTTTCAATACTTTGGCTGCTCCTGGATCACCCCAGGAATGCTAGGGTCTAGTTAGCCCTCCCTACTAAGGGGTATGTAAGATGATACTTTCCTATGCAATCATTTCTGTTTGAACATAGGAGTTGCCAGACCAGATTAGACCCAAGGTCCATCTGGTCCAGTGTCCTACCACCAACCATGGCCACCACCAGAGCCTACAGAGGAAAGTGCAAGAAAGTGCACAGGAGGCAGTTATGGGATAAACTACCACCTCAGGGAAAAATTTCTCCCATCAGGCCGTAGGCACTTACCTTGGTAAGAGAAAGGAAGATGGCCTTGCATTTGCTTGATTACTGTCTCGTTTTATGACTGAGTCTAAAATTGACCAAATCATTCCTATGGCTGTATAAAATGCCATTCCCCAATTTAAAGTGCACAGTATGAAGAGGGCAGTTTATTAATAACTGGGTAAGAAAGTCTCAGGATTGTGTTCCTAACATATTTAGGCACCATATTACAGCTGGATCTGCTTCTGGATTCTGGGAGGATGGGGGTACAGGAAGCCATCGTTTGGCTGCAAGCATTGGGTTGTACAAGAAAGAGTCTCTGTTAGAACAGCTGTCTAGGCTTAATGGTGTGGCCAGTGAGCAGGGGCTCTGACAGAGGAATGCAGATGTAATGACTCCCCTGAGTAGGTCACCTGTGGGGATCGAGCTCTGGATCTAAAAGCAAGAATTGCTACAGTTTGTGCTAACAAGCCAAGTCTATTAGTTTGGAGGTGGTGGTAGCAGTGGATCATGGGTTCTCTGTACACCTTCTCTCCTTCCTTTTGGAAGCAGCAGGGTGCAGTGGGGAGGGGACTGCATCTCCTGCTGCTGGAAGCTGACTCCCTCCCCATGACAACTGTGCCCATCTGGCCTTAGTGCAGATGTCTGGGTGGACCCAGCCATTTTACAGGCTATACTAGGCCTGCCATTGGTTGCCCAGGCATGTCAGTCAAGCTCCTGGCCCAGCCTTCCCTTTTGTTTGTCTTAGGCCTGGTCTATACTAACGAGGTAAGTCAATCTAAGTTACGCTAGTTAAGTTATGTAAGATACATAACTTAAGTTGATGTAGCTTAGATCGACTAGCAGAGGTGTCTACACCGCGCTATGTCAGTGGGAGACACTCTCCCGTCGACACAGCTTCCACTTCTTGGGGAGGTAGAGTACTGAAGTAGATGGGAGAGTGCTCTCCTATCGACTTATCATGTCTTCACCAGACCCGCTAAATCAATGCCCACTGCTTTGATCGCAGCAGCACCGATTTAGCCCATACTGAAGACAAGCCCTTAGGCATCTTTGTAGACAGACCATTGTGTTCAGAAGCCTTGAAACTAGCAAAGGAGCTACAATAAGCAACGCAGCTCAAAAGTTCACCTGGTGTCAAAACTGGTCCCCGTGTACACTGAATCTCCACCATAAGGTGTAGTGCATGATCCTAGAGTGCTAGTGCCTCACTATTGTCCATGATGCAGGAGGAGGTAGACCATAGTATATAACAAGGGGGGTGGGGGGGTGTTGGCCAATCAGAATGAGAATTACTGGTGGTTTTATTTAAAAAAAAACTTCTGGAGATTTAAACAGCAATGAACAACTTTATGTGCAATTTAGCCAAACAAATTTTTATTTGCAATAAAAGAGAAAATAACGAGGAAAGAAAAATTGACTCATCACACATAAAAACAACTATATAAAATAACCCCGAAAGGTTAAATGAAAAATACAAACATTATGGTGCTTATGAAAACATTTTTACATGATAGTCATTTAAAAACAAAAAATACATCAGAATAATTCATGCAGTAGAGTTAGATGAAATACATTTTTCTTAGCAAAGGTCTCATTACAGACATTTAAAATGAATCATTTGCCTCTCAGCCCAGTTATTGATTATAAAGCTGTGTAAATCTTATATAGATGCTGGGGTTATGCCCAGATCATTGCCATTAATTTATTTCTATGAAGTAGAACAGTGGTATTTGGGAAAAATAAGGCATTTTATAACGATAAAGTGGCATGTTAATGCAGAGGAGTATTCATAGGGAGGAAGTATATATTATATGCCTTAAACCCTTGGTGAATAAAAAGTAATCCGAACATTATATCACAATCCTTTTGAACAATACAATCCAGGTAATAAATGAGTGGCAATTTGTTAATGGTGTGAGGTCCCTTCATTGGGAAGCTGTTTCTTCATTGCTCTTGCCTACTGTTATCCAGAGATAAAACACCGCTAATGTATAGTTTGGGTAAAGGCCTTGCCAGGCAAGTGACAATGCCAGATTGTATATTTTTGCTGATTTCCTAGAAAAGCCAACTTTTTCACTGAAGTTTCTTACTTTTGCATCAGCAAACAACAATTTTTTTGCTGCAGTAGCCTTAAAGTTTGGAGGGAAACGAGAGAGAAAGGTCAGTGGGGAATTCACTACTTCACTCTTTTTTTTTTTAATTTATTTCCCCTTTACAATGATCCTGTCTGATGAGATGCACCTGAATCCAAGAGCCACTGTCTCCATCTTGAAAATTATCTCATTGTGGAGAGAGCTACCATCCCTTTTCTACAAGCAGGCCTTTTAAAACACACTATGAGGCAGAAACTTCTCCATGTGAGTTGAACAGCAGGGACAGTTCCTCTAAAACTGAATATTAGCTTTGAAAGTTGAGAGTTGCCAGGGCTTATCCTTTCACTGGCTAGAAATCCTTGAGTTTGCTGGGAAGCAGATTAGAGTACTATGCAAGGACTTAAATGGAACTGAGAGCCATGCATGTGGTGGGTTATACTCCATTAAGATGGCACTTTCCCTAATGACTTCAATTAACAGAGAAAGTCTGATTTAGCTGACACCTATAAGAAGATTTGTGGATAACTTCTAAACGTTTTGGAGTAGCCCATGCTGTTCAGCCTGAAGAACAGACTAATGCCTCTCCTGTATCCGGAAAAGAACTGGATTACATAGTGTGAAGCAAGTCTACGGGGAAAAAACAGTTCAAAAGAGTTGGCAATTTTTCAAGGAGACATTATTAAGGGCACAAGAGCAAACTACTCCACTGCATAGGAAAGATAGGAAGTATGGCAAGAGACCAGCCAGTCTTAACCAGGAGATCTTCAATTATCTGAAACTCAGAACAGAGTCTTACAAAAAGTGGAAACTAGGTCAAATTATAAAGGATGAATATAAACAAATATCACAAACATGTAGGGATAAAATTAGAAAGGCCAAGGCACAAAACGAGATCAAACTAACTAGAGACATAAAGGGTAACAAGAAAACATTCTACAAATACATTATAAGCAAGAGGAAGACTAAGGACAGGGTAGGCCTATTACTCAGTGAAGGGGAGAAAACAGTAACAGAAAATGTGGAAATGGCAGAAATGCTAAATGACTATTTTGTTTCAATTTTTACCGGAAGGTTTAGTAGCGATTGGACGTCTAACATAGTGAATGTCAGTGAATATAAGGTAGGATCAGAGGCTAAAATAGGGAAAAAACAAGTTAAAAATTACTTAGACAAGTTGGATGTCTTCAAGTCACCAGGCCCTGATGAAATACATCCTAGAATACTCAAATAGCAGTCTGAGGAGATGTCTGAGCCATTAGCGATTATCTTTAAAAAGTCATGGAACACGGTGAGATTCCAGAGGACTGGAAAAGGGCAAATATAGTGCCAAGCTATAAAAAGGGGAATAAGGACAACCCGGGGAATTACAGATTAGTCAGCTTAACTTCTGTACCCAGAAAGATGGAGCAAATAATTAAGCAAGCAATTTGCAAGCACCTACACGATATTAAGGTGGTAAGTAACAGTCAGCATAGATTTATCAAGAACCATGTCAAACCAACCTAATAGCTTTCTTTGACAGGGTAACAAGCCTTGTGCATAGGGAGGAAGTAGAAGATGTGGTATATCTTGACTTTAGTAAGGCTTTTGTTACTGTCTTGTATGACCTCATAAAAAACTAGGGAAATACAACCTAGATGGAGCTACTATAAGGTGGGTGCACAACTGGTTGGAAAACCATTTCCAGAGAGCAGTTATCAATGGTTCACAGTCAAATTGGAAGGGCTTATCAAATGGGGTCCCTCAGGGATTGGTCCTGAGTCCGGTTCTGTTCAATATCTTAATCAATGATTTAAATAATGATAGAGAAGACACTTATAAAGTTTGTGGGCAGGATTAACATTCAAAATGATCTGGACAAATTGGAGAAATGGTCTGAAATAAATAGGATGAGGGAGGTTGTGGAAGCTCCTTCACTGGAGGTTTTCAAAGCAAAGGCTGGACAGCCATCTCTCTTAGAAACAACAAATCCTGCATCTGGGCAGGGAGTTGGACTAAATGGCCGTTGTGGTCCCTTCTAACCCTATAATTCTATGATTCTAAGGATTAATGGAAAGTACTCCACTTAGGAAGTAACAATCAATTGCACACATACAAAGTGGGATACAGCTGCCTAGAAAGGAGTACTGCGGAAAGGGATCTGGGGATCATAGTGGATCACAAGCTAAAGATGAGTCAACAGTGTAACACTTTTGCAAAAAATAGTAAATATCATTCTGGGATGTATCAGCAGGAGTGTTGTAAGCAAGACATGAGAAGAAATTCTTCTGCTCTACTACGCGCTGATACCGCCTCAATGGAAGTATTGTGTCCACTTCTGGGCACCCCATTTCCCGCTGACATTTTCAAAATGAAAAGTTTCATTCTTCATTTTGAAATGATTTTTTGTTTTGAAACTTTAGTTAATTTATGTTAATACAAAAGGCTGAAAGTAAACAACTTGTTTCAAAATTATTGAAACAAAATGTTTCCATTGACCTGATCTGAAGTTTGTTTCAAATTATTGAGTTCTAAAAATTTTCAAGATTTTGACCTTTTGTCCTGATTTGAGATGGGAAAAAAATTCAAAATCTTGAAAACTCTTGTGGGATGGGAAAAATGTTTCCTGCCCATCTCTGTTCATTGGAAAATAGGAATAGCCACATGGGATCAGATCATGCAGTCATTGAGTCCAGTATCCTGACTGTGGCCAGTGATACAGCTTCAGAGAAAGGTGTAAAAAACCCTGTGGTGAACACATGTGCAATAATCTGCCAATAGGGGAAATATTTTCCCTAACATGAGTCATTTAGCAATTGGTTTAAGCCTTGAAGCATGAGGGTTTATATCCTTTTTATTTTTTCTTTATCCCATCTAATATACTTGTGATGTTCTCATTATCCATATAAAAGTCTAATCCTCTTCTGACTCCTGCAAAGTTTTTAGCTTCAGTAGTACCTTGCAGTAGTGAGTTCCACTGATTAAAAAGTTTTGCTTAAAATGATTTTGTTGCCTTGCAATGTAATTGAATGTTCTCTTGCTCTTGAGTTCAAGACTTTCTTTCTTCAGTAATAGTAGCTACTATATCTGCATGTAGAACGGGTAACATTTGTTTGTTGAATAGCAAATTAGCTGAAAATGTATGTTGGAGGGCACCAAAACTTTTAGCAAATTTGGGTCTATTTTGGCAAATAGGCTTGTCTCGAAAAAAGGAAATTAAAATGTCAGAAATATCAAAATATTTTTATTTTAATATTTTCAGAATGATGTTTTGATATTTCATTTCAAACTGACATTTTTGAAACCTAATGCCACTGTGAATTAACATTTCATTTCAGAAATGTTATTGCAAATTGACATTTGAAACATTTTGTTTGACTCACATTTATTTTTGTTTTGTTTTTTCATTTCAGTGAGAAAAATGCAAAAATTTGGTTTTGGTTCAAAATTAACCTACTTTTTCAGCTACCGAACTGGTACATCTGTGTGTAGCAAGCAAAAGTGTTGAACATATCCCAGGAGTACTACACACTTGAGTCGAAATGTTTTACATTTCCCATTTTTAAAGTAAGAGTGTCTTAGTGTCAGTAATAGGGGCCTAAACTAGCCCTGGTTAGCTGGATGAACTTGCACAATTATTGTGTTTGAATAAAAGAGGCCTTGTCCATCCAGGTCTATAATTGATTTTGTTGTCACACAGTTATTTTCACCAGAGGAATGCCATTTGTCCGCCCATAACATGTGACCTTCACACTTCTTTTAAATGAGCCTTCATTGTATGCTCTGACTCCTGAGTAGCAGATCCGAGTGCAAATCACATAATCCTCATGTAAAACTCTTCACCAAGATTTTTTAAAATAGATTGTTGCTGCTGTTTGTGTTGATGCCTAAATTTATAGTTAGGCATCTAGCGTGAAATTCTGGCCTTGTTGAAAACTACCATTGACTTTAATGGAGCCAGGATTTCACCCTCAGTTTTCAGATATGCTGAGCACCTAGCAGCTCTCATTGACTACAGGGGAAGCTCAGTGCTTTTGAAAATCAGATAAGAAAAAGCCTCTGTCATAAACAGATAGTTAAGGGTTAATGCCTCTTTTACCTGTAAAGGGTTAAGAAGTTCACCTAGCCTAGCTGACACCTGACCAGAGGAACCAATGGGAGGACAAGATGGTTCAAAAGGAAGGAGGGAAGTTCCCTTTGTCTGTTGAGTTTTCACTTTGGACTGGAGTGGGAAACCTCCAGAATTCAGCCTCTTACTAAGTAGTGAGTATTAGTGAAGGAAATAAATAGGTTTATGTTTATTTCTTTGTAACCTGTCTTGTGCAATTAAAGGAATAGTCAAATTGGGTATTTGGGTATATTTTTTTTGTGTAACTAAGGGTTTGCCCAGGGGAGCATCCTCTGTGTTTGGAATCTGTTGTCTGTGAGAGTAGCTGGTATGCTAATCTCTCCCAGAGGGTTTTCTTTTACCTTTCTTTTCTTTAATTAAAAGCCTTTTTCTTAATACCTGATTGATTTTTCCTTGTTTTAAGATCCAAGGGGGTTGGATCTGGGTCCACCAGGAGTTGGTGGGAGAAAGGAGGGGGGATGGTTAATTTCTCCTTGTTTTAAGATCCAAGGGGTTGGATCTGTGTTCACCAGGAAATTGGTGAAGTCTCTCAAGGCTACCCAGGGAAGGGAATTAGTGCTTGGGAGTGGTGGCAGCCAGACCAGATCTAAGCTGTTAATTGAGCTTAGAGCTTCTCATGCAGGTCCCCCACATCTGTACCCTAAAGTTCAGAGTGGGGAAGGAACCTTGACAGCCTCCTATTCAGAAAAGCATTTAAGCACATGCCTAAGTACTTTTCTGAAGAGGGATGGACTTAAGCATGTACTCAAGTGCTTTTCTTAATCAGAGCCTGAGGATATAGGAATCTAACTTTAGGCACCTATTTTTGAAACTCTCTGCCTGTATTTGCTTTCTCATTTTTGGAATAAGTGTCTCCTGCAGGCTCAATATGCAGATATTATGAACCAGCTGGCACTGAAATAGCCAATAGCTCTCCATTTACTTCAGTATTTAACATAACTTCTCCCCTTGGTAAAATGAACTAATTGAACTTAAACAAAGATTCTGATAATTAATTAAATAGTATTGATGAAGGCCTGGTCTACACTAGGACTTTAATTCGGATTTAGCTGCCTTAATCCGAATTAACCCTTCACCCGTCCACACTACAGAGCCAGTTAATTCGAATTAAAGGGCCCTTTAAATCGATTTCTGTACTCCACCTCGACGAACGAAGTAGAGCCTAAATCGATTTTGTTAATTCGAATTAGGGTTAGTGTGGACGCACACCACCGAATTACTGTGTTTAAGTTAATGGGGTAGTGTGGCCGCACACCACCGAATTAATGTGGTTTAAAACCGAATTAAGGTGCTTAGTGTGGCCGCGCACAATCGAATTTATACAACCTGTTTCCCAAATTCGAATTATCTAAATTCGGATTAATCCTGTAGTGTAGACATACCCGAAGTGGAAATTATGGAGTGGATCTTCAGCAGGGGTAAATTGTCAGAACTCCTTTGACATCTATGGATCAAGGACATTTTGTAGCAGCTGTATCTGCCCCTATATTCTTCTGAACCAAATGGAATTTAACTTTTTCAGTGACAGTTCGGCTATGTCAGGGATTTGTCCATACCGGTTTATGCTGGGCATGCTTTTCCTTGAGTTGTAGTCAGTCCATACTCAGATGTACTCCCAATGACTTCAGTGAGAAAGAACTGAATAAATATTGAGCAAATGCCTCAGGAATAAACAGATATTGTGCTTCTCTTAGAAGAACCTTGCACCAAGATTACACTGCCTGACGTGGTAGCTATATGTCTGAAGCTATATAATTATAATAAAGGATCAGTTTGGCCATTATTTGGACAGATGGTGTATGCATACCCAATCCTTGGTGTATTTGCAGAAGAGCTATAGCTAAACTGATTTTTTGCATTTGCAGTCACATACTGCTCTTTACTGACAGCTGCTTTAATTGAAAATGCTTCAGCTTTTATCCTAGCCGGTATTACTTTACCCGTATGATGGATACAATTTGCAATTAATTTTTCTCTGTGGACTATATTATAGTATAAGTAATAATTAAACAAATCTTAACAGCTCCTGCTCAGATGCACCAGTGGTACAGTGTGTGCTGAACAATTTCACTTGTGCCGCTTTGAAGAGAATATTTTCAATTCTGCTATGAATTCTTTAAGGGAAAATACTATTTGTTGTTTATTTTGGTACTAAAAAGTGCTTTGGTGTACATGTGATTTCTCACAGCCGTTCTGCATGAGAGAGATTTTTCCACAAAGATTTGAAGATGCCATAGGGTGACCAGACAGCAAGTGTGAAAAATCGGGACAGGATGTGGAAGGTAATTGGAGCCTATATAAGAAAAAGACCCAAAAATCGTGACGGTCCCTATAAAATCGGGACATCTGGTCACCCTAAGGTGCCAGACTGATGACTGTGGGCAATATAGATAAATAGATGTGCATATCTATGGACTAAATTCAACCTTAGGCCAGGTCTACATTACAGACTTCTGCTGGTATAGTAATGTCAGTGTGATCCTTGACCTACATAGCTGTGCCGAGCCGACAGAAGCTTCTAGTGTGGACACATGTTATGCCAGCCATACTGCACTGTGTACTGCAATAGTTTGGTTCACTCATGGGGGTTGATTTTACTGTACTGGTACAAAGTGCAGTTGTGAAGATATAACTGCTTCCACACTAACAAAGCCTTGACAGTATAATATACCAGTATCCCTATACCAGTAAAGCTTTTCTAGTGTGGACAGAGCCTTAGTTTAATTCTATTGATGAAAGTGGAATATCACCAAGTATGAATATGGTTCGTTCATTTTTGTATGGACTCAGAGGGAAAAAAATATTTTCTTAAAGTGCCTGAATAATAATTACGAGCAGAGGCAAGGAGGGTCTCTCATTGCCGTCAACGCATCTGAGTGCAGAACTGACCCTAAATGGGTTGCTGATAAACTCAATCATGACTATACAACATACATAGCCAGTATCTTAAACTCCCAACTTTCCAAATTTAATCCAAGGTGGATATCAGGCCATTTTCCCGAAAGGCCTGGATCATAAAGTGACTAGGACTACTCATTAAAAATTAAACAAATGAATAGGTCCTGGCAGGATCAAGGTTGAGATAGGACACAGGTGACCTTAGGGTTGTTGATCATCAGAGTTGGAACCCTGGAATGCAGTTTTGCAGATATTGACTCTGATTCAACACTTACTCAGGTGTGTAACTTTAAGCATGTGAGTACTTGCATTGACTTCAGTGTTTACTTTTAAGCATGTGCTTAAATGCTTTGCTGGATTAGGAGTACTATGGGCAAGATTTTCAAGAGTAGCCACTGATTTTCATGGCCTCTGTTTCTTGTGTTTTAAGCTGGGCATGTAAAAATGGAGGCGTCGCTTCTCATTTTTGAAAATGTTGGCCTATGTTTTCTTCTGTTTTGGTGAAGTTCTTTTTAATACTCTTTATTTCTCTTTCTATATTTTCCCAGACATTTGCATGAGGACAAATGTGCAGTATTTTTTAATTGGTGCATTGGCCCTTGCTGTCTCTTTCCTACATTGAGTCCTAGTCATATTTGTGGCATCACAATTGGTTGCCGTAGAATTTAATATTAATGTCAGAAATGGAGGACTGTTTTTTTGACGTCTATGTTAATACAACATTAAGACTGAGTTTTGTATTACATTTGCAATGGAGTATTCCACATTTTATTTTTCTATTTGATCATCTTGGCCAATAGAAAGTCTCCCGTTGACTTTGATGGGTTTTAGATCAGGCCCTTACTGCAGACAGCTTTCCAAATTCATACTGAAATACATCACTTGGATATTGTCCATAGAGCTGAGTTAGTCATAAGCATCATATTTGTTTACCTTTAGATTACTGGTTTATTTTCATTTTGCCTTGCAGACACCGCCATTGTCAACTCCCTTTTTTATCACACACCGAGACAGTAGCTTACATTTACTGATTTGATCATTCTTAACTATGCGACGTTCCCCCTCTTACTATTATCGGGTTGACATTTATAATTTCACACTTCATAAAACATTTCACAGGGTAGCACTTTTACACACTCTTATAATAAATCCTTCCCGTTATGTTCAAAATACAGAGAAACATCAGATTATGCGAGATTTTAGGTTGGAAATACCATTGGCTCCTTGATTTCAAATGTACTGGGCTTGGAAGAACCATACAAACTTCTATAGAGGTTCTATGAAACAAGAAGATATATCAAGCTTTTAGGAATATTGCTGCCTTCCATTTGAGAGTCTTGAGGAACTTTGCAAATAGTTATAGATTCTAAGGCCAGAAGAGACCAGTGTGAACTTCTAATCTGCCTTCCAGTGTAACACAGGCCATAGAACTTCCCTGAAACAATTCCCATTTGAACTAGAGCATGTCTTTCAAAGAAACACCCAGTCTTGATTTAAAAGTTATCAGTGATGGAGAATCCACCGAAGCTCTTGGTAAATTGTTCCAATGTTTAATTATCTTCACTGCTAGACATGTACATCTTATTTCCAGTCTGAATCTCTCTGGCTTCATGAATCAAGTTATCAATGTGAGGTAAGTAAACTAAGGCACAGAAAACGTAGGTGACCTTTCTCAAGGTCATGCAAGAGGTATCTAAAAGCTTGGAAAAGAACCCGAGAGTAAATTGATGTTTACATCAGCTGAGGATGCCCCAATCTCTTGGTTCCCACTCCTTTGATTTAAGGAGACCACCCTTTCTTTATTCAAAAATGATATCTTGAAGGAAATGCACCTTATTCTGACAGCAAAGAGGTAGCACTGATCTCAAATTAAGGGCCTAGGCCTGTAGGACCTTATCCATAAAAGAAGTCCTGCTAAAATGAACAGGATTATGTGTTCAAATGGGACTGCTCATACGAGAGAGGATTTGCTGGATCCTGCCAGTATAAATGCATTTGCATGTGCACTCTTTATGGTATGAACTGGTCACATTAGCCAGTGACCACAGTCATTTCTCCTGCTGCAGGAATGCTGTTTATCCTATTTGGCAGTACTCTTTTGATTGCTGTTGGCAGAAGCACTATGGGAACTAGTCCTATTATGAGTCGTCAAGCGAGGCTGCATATTGGTGTGATGTTTGAAGCAAGCCAATAGGGGCAAGGATGCTGATTAAAAATAAGTTAAATGGGGGGTACACGTTACATTTCTTGAAATGCAACCCAACAGGAACATAAGAATTGCCATACTTGATCAGACTCATGGTTTGTCCGGTCCAGCATCCTGTCTCCAACAGTGGCTGGTGCCAGAAACTTCAGAGAAGCCAGAAGCCATGTTATAGCCTGGCCATAGGGAAAATTTCTAATTCCCCAGTAGTTAGATATTTGGATTATGTCCTGAGCATGAGGGTTTATATCCCTCCCAAATCCCTTGAGCTTTTACTTATTTTTTAAAAATGCAATCCTAACTATTGTAACTCTATCTTCTTATTGTCTATAAAAATGCTCAATTCTTTTGTTAATCCCACTAAGCTCTAGGCCTCAATGACATCTTGTGGCAAATGAGTTCCACAGACTAACTGTGCATGGTGTGGAAAGGAAATTGGAGACTCAGCTGAAAGAGTGCTAGGCCGAGTCACAATACTTGGCTTCCCATTGCAGACTGCTTAAAAAAGGCCCAGTCCTGCCAATGCTCCACACACACAACCCCCATTGACTTCAGTGAATAGCAGAGTTGAGCTGCTGACCCTTGATTGCTAGGAACTAGACTGAAAACATGGGAAGGCTGAGTTGATATGTGTGAACTCCTGCAATAAGAATCTTGTTGGCATAGAGAGATTGGCCATGTTGGTGCCGCTGCTTAGCGTGAATAGAATATCCACGGTTACTGCAGCAGCTTGGGTGCTCAGACAGCACCTGCCCTTTCCGGGACCTAGAAAGAGCCGCCTCTCACATTTTGGAAGATGTAGCCACCATATTTGTCACCAGTGATTTTTACTGTTCCAGGCCACCTCTGGCTATTATTTTGCTCCATATCTCTTTAGTTTTCTTGCCATGAACATGCAGCAAGCTCTCACTCTCTAATCTCTCCCTGTGGTGAGCCTGAATCCTGTGCACTCATAAAGGCTCTGATTGAGCAATGCTCTTTATGTTGTGCTTAAATTTACATGCGAGTATGTCCATCCCTATTCAGCAAAGCACTTAAGCATGTGCTTAACTTTAAGCACATGAGAGTTTCATTGACTTAAACACAGGCTTCAAGTGATGAATGTGCTTAAGGCCCAGAGTCCTTAAGGTACTTAAACATGTCTAAATTTCAGTAAGTGAGTAGCCCCATGGGACTTCAATGGGACCACTCAAGCGCTTAATGTCAGATAATACATGCTTAAACACCTTGCTGAATCAGGGTGCCAGTGTTTTACTGTTGTTTGCAGTGTAGTTGTACACAAGTTGGTCCCAGGATATTAGAGAGACAAGGCGGGTGAGGTAATATTTTTTTATTGGACCACCATCTGTTGGTGAAAGAGACAAGCTTTGGAACTTTGTGTAAGCTGGTCCAATAAAAGTTACTACCTCACCCATCTTGTCTCTCTAAATGTTTTATTGCACCAAGAATGGAATTACTCACATTTTAAAATTAAGCACGCCCAATGTGCCTTTCTGAATTGGGGGCAACGTCCTGCTGATGATGAAAAATAAAACTTCCTCGTTAACCTTCAGCTCCCCACCTCTGCCGTTATTCCCAAGTTTAATTTTCATACAATATAAAGAAACTTTCACAGACACAAACTGCTGATGACTTATGTCACTGCAGCATCATAGAGATTAGAACTAGAAAAGACCTACTATCGAGACAAACCATGATTTAAGATTATTCAACTGCACAGCCCAAAGAGGGTCTTCTTTACTTTTCCCATAATTTGTGGTTTGCACTTTTTTGCCCCTCTGTTAAAGAAATCTTTTTCCTATAAAGCAGCTCTTCAGATTCTATGTAAACCAAATAACATGGTTTAAGAAAATACTTCCAGAGCCAACAGTTTTTCAGTAGAACACTCAAAGCAATAATTGCTTGTGTTTTACTATCAACAAGCCTCAACAAACAGCCAGCAGATTTATTTTTTATTAACACCCCATTACCTTCAACAGTAAATTTCCTTTAAAAAAATGATGTGCTCTGACTACTAAGTGTTTTCAAATAACTACAATATAAAGAAATATAATTACATAGCAGGATCTGCAATAGTCAACATATTGCCCATTTCATTCCCACTCCTTCCTGATTCATCTTACTCTCCCCCTTGTTTAAAGTAGACACAGTCCAATTTCAATTTCAGTAACTGTATTGGCATAGCAACTTATATAAGTTTTGTTACAGTGGATACATCAAGTATTTGGGCCTAATCCTATATGACTGGTCCCAGTCTGTTTTGGATGTTGATAGTGGCTCCTTGTCTTCTTAGTGGTATGCACAATATGCAGCAGGTGGCACGTGAACAGCATTTGTCACCGAATTTGGTCCACTGGTTGGATCATTAGCTTCCTTGGGGAATGTGATGTGAACACTGATCCATGCCCCCCTTGTGGCTCCATGTGAGGCAGCATGATTCAGTAGATAGGGAACAAAATTAGGACTCCAGAGACCTGGATTCTGTCCCACTGGTCCATCATGTGATTTAGCCAAGACCCCGTTCAGCAAAGCACTTCATAACCTCAGTGAGACTCAGGCACAAGGTGAAAGTTAAGCATATGCTTAAATGTTTTTCTGAATCAGGGCCCAATCACTTAGATTAGCATTTTCGACAGTGGCCACTGGTTTTGGATGCCTTAATGTACCTGAGAAGCTTTGAATTGCATTTATTATTTTCAGACAAGATACAAAATGCGTTGAGTTAGAAAAATTATCTCTATCTCTAGCTCTGTCCATCTTTCTTGGTGAAACTCATCACTCATATAAGTAAGTACAAACTCAGGGGAATTCAGTGGCAGCAGTGAATTTGCTTCCTCACCTCTCTACTTATATTGGACCTTATTCTGCTCTCGTTTATGATCTATAAATCTGATATTTCATGGTAAATTATGCTTAAATGGCCTAATCCTGTGTGGAAGCAGAGAAAGAACTGACAGGAAGGGGATTGCAATGCATGACAGTTTGTTAGCAAGAGTCAGGCTAACTGTAACCCTAATAACGCGAGATTTGTAGAAGCGAGGATTGTGTGGGGCGAGTGGGAAAGAACTGGGTGAGAAGTTGTTGCGACCTTGTGTGGATAATGTGTAGAAAATATGGAATGTAGACTAAGAGTCTACATTAGTGAGCAAAACAAGATATCAGAATGACCTATGTATAAACAAAATGCAGCTGTTGCTCATTATTGTCTGTAACAAAAGGTATAAATGCTTGCTGTAATTGTTTACCTGTTGAGAGACCCGTTTAGCTCTCTCCCTCTATGCAATTGATAGAGAGAAAATAAAGTATCTGACTTGCTGTACCCAAACAAAAAGTGAGAACTCTGTTATTCTCCGACACCTGCATTTATTGTATATAAAAATAGACATAAGAACAGCCATACTGGGTCAGACCAATGGTCCACCTAGCCCAGTATCCTGTCTTCCGACAGTGGCCAATGCCAGGTGCCCCAGAGGGAATGAACAGAACAGGTAATCATCAAGTGACTCATTTCCCATTCCCAGATTCTGGCAAACAGAGGCTAGGGACATTTCAGAACCTGGTTTTGAATCTCTGCCCATCCTGGATAACAGCCATTGATGGACCTATCCTCCATGAACTTATCCAGTTCTTTTTTGAACACTCTTATAGTCATGGCTTTCACAAAATCCTCTGGCAAAGAGTTACACAGGTTGACTGTGCGCTGTGTGAAGAAATACGTCCTTTTGTTTGTTTTAATCCTGCTGCCTATTAATTTCATTTGGTGACCTCTAGTTCTTGTGTTTTGAGGAGTAAATATCACTTTCTTATTTACTTTCTCCTCATCAGTCATGGTTTATAGACTTCTATCATATTCCCCCTTAGTCGTCTCTTTTCCAAGATGAAAAGTCCCAGTATTATTAATCTCTCCTCATATGGAGGCAGTTCCTTGCCCTTAATCATTTTTGTTGCCCTTTTCTGAACCTTTTCCAATTCCAATATATCTTTTTTGAGATGGGGCAACGAGATCTGCATTCAGTATTCAGATGTGGGCATACCATGGATTTATATAGAGGCAATATGATATTTTCTGTCTTATTATCTATCCCTTTCTTAATGATTCCCAACATTCTGTTTGCTTTTTTGACTGCCACTGCACATTGAGTGGATGTTTTCATAGAACTATCCACAATGACTCCAAGATCTCTTTCTTAAGTGGTAACAGCTAATTTAGACCCCATCATTTTATATGTTTAGTTGGGATTATGTTTTCCAATGTGCATTACTTTGCATTTATCAACGTTGGATTTCATCTGCCATTTTGTTGCCCAGTCACCCAGTTTTGCGAGATCGCTTTGTAACTCTTCACAGTCTGCTTTGGACTTAACTATCTTGAGTAGTTCTGTATCATCTGCAAATTTTTCCACCTCACTGTTTACCCTTTTTTCCAGATCATTTATAAATATGTTGAATAGGAGTGGGCCCAGTACAGACCCCAGGGGACACGAATATTTACCTCTCTCCATTCTGAAAACTGACCATTTATCCCTATTCTTTGTTTCCTATCTTTTATCCAGTCACTGATCCATGAGAGGGCCTTCCCTCTTATCCCATGATGGCTTTCTTTGCTTAAAAGTTTTTAGTGAGAGACCTTGTTAAAGGCTTTCTGAAAATCTAAGAACACCATATCCACTGGATCACCCCGTCCGCATGCTTGTTGACCTCCTGTACATCCTGGTTTTGTTTGGACAATCCTTGTTTTTTATGATATTGCTGTGTCCCAAGGACTTCTTTTGGTACATCTAAAAAGTCCTGGTTTTTTAATTTTGTCAATCAAAATGTTCAGCCTTTTTGTAGCTACAAATTTGTTCTAGGTGTATTGCTACCCCGCTATTGCATGCTTATTATGCTGCTGTTTCACCCTCATCATTAGCAAGCTTGTGTTTCATGCTAGCCATTGTTCAAGGCCAAAGCTTCCACAGCTCCATCATTGAAATATAAGCCCACTGAATCTCGCCTAATGTTACTGCAATATTATAGTTCTGGCCCTTTGGAGATGAGGTTGCAGAATGGGGTAAGGGTTCCTGGAAATCCCTCATTAGAACTATAGAGAGGAAGGAAGTGAGGGACAGAGCTCAATCTTTCTTTGAAATGCTTTGTTGCTCTAGGGGGAGGTTTTCAGACCTGCAGAGACCTGTATTTTGCCACACTAAATTCCATGGGAGGTATGGTGTACAAGAGGGCTGCAGATCAGATCCCACATTTTAAAAGGCCAAAATCATCTCCTGTAACTCCATTGCAATCAGTCAAAGGAAGGATCATGCTTAAAGGGCATTAGCCTGAGACTCAGGAGATGGGGTACAATTCTATACTGTGCCAGACTTCTTGTACAAGTTGCTAAGGGCATATCTACAGGAAAGTTAAGGTGAAGTTAAAGCACATGACACTCCTGTGCGGAACCTCTCATTCAGAAATAAAGAAGCCTTAGGTTTTTTTTTTAACTTAATTGCCTTCAAAGGAGATTACAGTGAACTAAGGTCACGTCACTTCAGAAAGAGGAGCCACACAAGGAAATCATGTGCTTCAACTTCACATCTTTAGTTACTTCACCGTAATGTTCCTGAATGTCCCCATGTAGACAAGCCTTTAGTCTCTCTGTGCTGCATATAACAGCACTTCCCTTTCTCAAAGGTGTGTTGTGAGGACAACTGTGTTGCAGATTGTGGAGCCCCATGGAGGGGGGTACCATGAAAGTGCCTAAGATTTGACCCATGTTGTCTAATTTTCCACGGATATGGTTTAGGTGGCTAAAGCTTTTGCTGAGTATGGCTTATTTTTCTTAATATTAATTCACAACACTCATAACACACAGCTCTGGACCCATGCATGTGAGTATGAACTAAAAACAATATGCTCCACACATTATGCCCTACGATAATTTTACATCATACTGTTTTAATATATTTTATCCTAAAAACCAACCATTATGATGGCTACAGGCCAATGTTATCCATATATTTATGGAATATCAGATAATACCTATAAAACTGCCTTTGAGTAAATAGGTACGAGGCTGAGATAATATTACAGACTGTTTTTGAAGGACATAAATCCACACCGTGTAGAGGTCAAGCATAGGAGTTTATTACACACAGCGCTGGCGGAGTGTCACCTGGCTTATTAGGCTCAGAGACACTGTCAATCAATTGATTACAATAGAATATATAGATTTTCCATGGGTGGGGGAAAGTGACGGGGTAGGCAGTTCCACACCCCGGGAGAGGTTTTGCAGCAAGACAAGATAGCACATTCGCCAATGGTTAACAAGTTACATAATGTCGCCGCCCATGGTCTCAAGTTAGCAACTTAACATTTAATTAATACTTTGATAAAATGTTATTAGTATAAAATATATATGTTGAATTCTGATTTGGGGTCCATGGGAATGGAGCAACTCCTTTGATTATCCAACAGGTACATTCCTAGGGGTTAAAGCAAAGAAACAGTGAAGGTATATGACAATAAAGATTGTCTCCTTTATGTCTTAAGGCAAGCATTGGTCCCTGGGAAGGGAGGTGGAAGGATGCCATATCTTATACTGACATGTGCCAACTTTTCATAAACTCAAGGTTGGATCTGTGGGAAGAATGACTCCGTACAGAAGAAACACAATAGGAACAGGTATCCTTTGTTCAATTTGAAACATAATTATTCAGTTATTGCTTCAACATCTGGCATTTCTACTGACCAAGCATATCTTAGCAAAGGCAATGTTATCTTGTTTACCCCAGCTTTCTCTTAGCTGATCATTATTTGCAAGGCCTCTGGTCTCTTGACCATACTCTGGACTTTGGGTCTGGAAAAGAACTGGCACAATCCATATACCAGATTGTTATATAAAATGCACATGGATTTTAACCCTTCAGTTTTAAATAGTGAAAAAAAAATAGCTGGTGCCCAATTGTTGGATTTTTGAAAAATAATTCCTTTTCATCTGCTTCTTGCTTACACTCTTCTTGATAAGGTTCCTCCCAGTCCTTCACAGATCCTTGTCTTCAATTGTCCATCATATTAAGGTGAATCTTTTGCCAGCAGGGTGAATAAGAAAATATTGAGATGTGTAAGTATTTGTAGCTCTTCTGCAATTTGAATAACATTGTTGGCATGGCAAAGTATGCAAATGCTGCCAATTAATTTTTGAGGTTTCATTTTCTTCCCCCTGTTCCACATTGGGACAAACTGAGACCTTTCCAAATTTTTCACAAAAAACTGAGAGCAAGCACTGCCCCACAATAACCAAGGCACTCAGCTGGGATGCGTGAAACCCAGGTTCAACTCCCTACTACAAATTAGGTAAAAGAAGGATTTTAACCTGGGTTTCCCACATGCTAATTGTGTGATTGAACTATTGGCTATTCTGGAGCATGTGAGAAAAATCAGCATTTTCCAATGAAAAAAACATTGTTGAAAGATTCCCCACCAGATCTGACTGCCAGAAATTTTACATCAGTGGCCACATTTTCAGAACAGCTCATCTCCCAATTAGGCCTCTTATTTAGGTGTCTAAGTAGGAGTTCAGCTCTCTTCAAAATCTGGTCCCAATTGTGGATGGTGAGCATGTGAAAAGCTGACCCAAGCAGGGGTCTAGTACCAGTCCAATTAGGATCAAACTCTATTTGTTAAGGAGACATTCCACACTGAGACCCAGAAGAGCAAATGTTGATGCATTTGGCCTACTAGTCCATGTACTTCATTTCAAAGTGTTGTCGGTGTTTTTATTCTAACTTCGTAGCATACTGGAAAAAAATGACTGTGCACATTGTATACAAAGCTTAAATGTTTCCTTACAAATAATCCCCATATGCTGTGTGAAATATATCCTCTGTGTCTAATGAAAGGCTGTGTTGGTTTAATATTGCCATCTCTAGATATTTCACATATTATTTTAAGGCTTCATAAAACTCTTAATATACCAAATAGCTATAGTGGTACGCTGTCAGTATGCACTTAAGAATAATACACAATGCACACTTGAGTGCTTTCATTGGATTTGTATGTATTATTTTTATATGGATTGCCAGCAGAGCAAATTCAAGCCTGAAGCACATTTCTATTGTTTATTACAAGTATATTTTGTAAGTAGAAAAAATAATTCAACCAGAAATGTCCTGGGTCTCTCATTACGGATAACCAAAACTTCCTTGGGTCAAAGACAATCTTGGACTTGTTTCCACCACTAACAATTGCTCTTTAGCACCAGCAGCAGTGGAATATATTGAATTTATAGCGTGACATTCACTCTGTCTGTCTTCTCAACGCAGACTCTTGTAATTTAAAGGAAAGTCATTTATTCTCCAGTGAGTCCTCTGTCAGAGCATTGTGAAAGCTTTCAAAAGCATCATTTAAACAGGGCATCCATCACAGGCCGTCAGGCTCCTTAGCCTGGTGAGGATTTTCACACTGTTGTGCCTAGGATGTAAACAAAGATAATGCCTTTGATTTTCGTATTGATCCTTTTTGGTCTGAGAGCGCTGCTAGACAAAGGGAACTTTCCAAATCTGAACAGCCTGCCAGAGCACTTCTGCGTCTGTCAGGCAATGGTGCCTCTTTCCTTCCAGGCCTTTCTGATTGCAATTTTTTTTCTCTGTGGCTGGCTCTGCGGTGATTAATGGTAGGTCAGGATTAGGTGGTAACCTGATATTGCTCAACTAAAATACAGGAGAATCATTCTTTGGCTGGTGTGATTATGGAGTCGCACCATTCTCCCCGAAAGGTCATTAATACCATTCATCCAAGAAGGGATGGAATTATCTAAAAATTGTTACCATCATGAATCCTATTCTTTGACTTTGATGAAGAATTCTAGCAACAAAGGTTGCCTCTTATTATCTGATATAAGCTTCCACAGCCATTCTGGACAGTTCGTACAAGCACTGTTTGGTGAACAGTTAGGATATATCTGTGTTCATTTGAAATCATCACTGTCGGTTTTGCTCACTCTTCTCTTGCAATGATTTTAGGTTTGGAAATCCTGAGCTGAATCCACAGCAGCCTGTAACACACATCTATTGAACTAAGAAGGCATACATGCATGTTCAATTTTTAACCCATGCAACAAACTAGAAAATATTTTTGAGGAAATATTGTGAGTTGGCCTGTTTATTGTGTAATAGCAAATAGGAAACTATGTGAAATCATGCCAGCATGGCATTTGTTATACACTACAAAAGTTACAGTGTTACAGGTTAGCGCTGTATACACAGTAAATCTGATCAGACTTAAAATATTGGTCCAATTCCTCAGCTGGTATAAATCAGCACAGCTCCATTGATGCCAATGGAACTATACTGATTTAGACTAACTGAGGATTTGTTTCATCACCACCTTATCGCTCAGAGATCCTAGTTGCCTAGTTTCAGTCATTGCTTTCTTCAATTGTTCTTTCACCATAATAAGAACTCGCTGCCTCAATGATGTTATTTAGCAGCAGGAGCAAGAGAAGCTGCAGCCTGTTGTCAGAAGAGTTTTTAAAACGTTGGGTAGAAATGGAGCAAATCAGTGTTAGGCAAAGTGCATTGGGAAGTTACTTTTTCCTCCTATTTCAAATAATCTCCTTATAATTATGGGATGCAAGTAAAAATAGGAAAGTTTAGAATGAATATGAAAATAGAAAGAGAACCCTCCTGTGAGCATGATTCTTCCTTTATAATCCAGGGCAGGAATCCCCAAAACCTATTAAGTCCATTAGGAATTTTCCAGAGGAAGGCAGGCCAGGCCAGGCCCAGTGAGAAGATCTATTAGATTATGGAATGGTCTCCATAGAAAGTGCTAGAAGGCCCAGTGCTTGAGGCATATAAATTCGACTGTAAAAAGCACTTGAACAAAGGATGACCGGTACCATCATGCACTGGCCACTGGGGACAGGATGAGATAACTTAATGGGTGTTTCTTGTCCCTACCTTCAATGATTTTATGATCTGGATAGTAAATTTCTTATAGACAGGAGCGGGGAGGAAAGGGCCAGATTTTGCAGCCCTCGCTAAATGAACAGTTGCTCATATGAATTTCAGTGGGACTACTTGCATGAGCAGGTGATTAAAGATGGCGCAACTGGAACCTAAATAAATACCATGTCCATCTCTTCTTGCCCTGATTAGGTTTGCTTTTGAGTTTACTATGACTGTCGTAAACCCAGTATACAAATATTGGGGTAGTTCAGGTATCATAAAATTCCCATGTAATTCAGGAAAACGAAGCAAAGATCAAATTCAGGAAACATATGGTTTCCTCAGGCTTTTTTTCTCCAGTATTTTCTGTCTTCTATTATATAATTTCCCAGAATTTACTTTGACCTTTGACACAGAGCTGTAATGGATTTTAATGTAAAAATGGATAGAGCAGAGTCCTTACATCTCTCCATATGCCACATTACTTTGCTCCCAGTGAAGTTTATAACATAAATACATCAGCCTGGGACAGAGTTAGTTGGAGAGAACTGACAGAAGATGCCCGGTATATATTTGGGTAATGGTAGGGAATGGATCATAGCAGTTAGCCAGCGCTGGACACACTGTACTGAATATATTCTTTTCGGAATAGCAGCACTGCACAGACATTTTGCTTTGTTTAGTGCTCTGAGAGGGAATATGTAACAACAGCAAATGTTACTTCTGCTACAGGAATCATGCTGACCAGGTGGGCAATAAAGACACTCTCAAGAAAGACATATTGCAGCTAGAACTGGTACAGAAATTTTTTTTGTGTGTGTTTCTGAAAAATACCAAACCCCAAAATATTAGGGCCAAAACCTGAAATAGTCTCATTCAAAATGGTGTCATGGCGCCTCATGGGAGTTGTAGTTCAGGTTCTTTATGTTTCTGGCTCTCTGGTTGGACTGTGTCTGCCATGATGCACTACTTTGTCCTGTCTTCATGAGTGGTGCACCTTAGGTATCCCTGGCCATGGTGGATCATGGGGACACTTTCCATGAAAAAAATTGTTGCAACAAAAACCTAATTTTCCATCAAAGCAGTTTTAATGGAATTTTTTTCAGCAACCCTAATTGCTGTTCCTTCAAAATAGAAACAGCATGACCCTTGGCCAGTGGCTGCTGGTGACAATCCACATGCTAGTGGGCTGGAGAACTCTAGCCATAAAGGCTATTCAAGCCTCCAGGTATCTACCAGTTTCTCTGTCCAAACTGTAAAGATATGTCTAATATCTCCTCAGTGGAGGTCATTATCCTTTGGCTGCCAAACAAAATCAGCCCTCTCCCTTCCCTTGTGCTGAAGGGTTCTCTGCAAACCATCTGGACTTGCAATTTCATTGAGCCAATTTTTTTTTATTGAAAAAGAGATTTGCACCATCAGATGTGAATGTGACCTGTATGTGTATCTGCAATTCCACCAGACTGATTGTAGAATAAGGTGCTATTTAGCATGAGTAAAGGTGGCAGAATAGGTTGCTTAAGGCTTTAGTTCAAAGGCCATTGACGTCAATGGGAGGCTTTCCTTGGCTGTCAGTGGGCTTTGGATCAGGCTCTTTGGGTTGGACTATATCCTTACAATCTTCCCTGAACAAGCAGCGTCACATAGCTGCACTGCCACAAGAGCAGACCAGAAATGAAGTGTGACACAGACTCACAATTCCTTCTTGCTCTGAGTGTTGGAGAGTGTAATAGCTTTTTATCCAGCACACCCTTGTGTGGCAGGCTAACCACTTTGGCCAGGCAGGAAATAAGCCAAATGCCCCCTACCCCACCTCATGTGGTTGCAGTAGGCATGTTGGGTAATCAGTCCCTCCTTTCTCCTCTCCATGGCCACAGTCAGACACTGAGCAGGGCTAAGAAAGGTGGCAAGGATTAGGAATCTTGAACCATTTAACCAAAGCATTGATGCTGACCTTTAGCAAGGGCAGCCTTAAGAAGGGTGAGCAAGTAATTATATTTATTTAGAATTTTACAGGGATGCTCACTAGTATAACACGTTTTGTTTACCAGAGCATCCTGTGAGGAGCAAGGTGATGAGACATACGTTATCTCCAACCATTCATAAAAATGTTGTTACTGAACAGACATATAAAGCCTCACACATGCCTACTGTTAAAAGCCAGACATTTAACAGTCATATATTGTTCTAACTGCTTCACTCCTCCTTTGCCACAGGCACCAGCAAATGAATCCTAGGAATTAGAGATGGAGAAGTTCTATGAGGCCACCAGAAAAGGTTTGAGAGTGAGAGGTGAAACTACCAGAATGCAGGGCTAGATTCTGCCCAGCCCTCACATGCTGGTTAGGGGTCGGGTCGGGAGTCCCATGGGCATCTCACATGCATACACTGTCTGTGTAACGTCTGGGTAAAACTGCCATCCCTGCATTCAGGGGAGAGCATTGACTGCTCCCTAATTACTCCCCAGGGAAGTATAGTACTCTAAGATCAGTGGGAGGTTAGAGAGTAGGTGGAGACAAGGCCCCATACCAGCCTATGGAGCGGGGTCAGCACACCTTGGGGTTGGGGAGAAGGGGCGATCTACACCATTCTAATGGACTGTGTAGAGTACTTATTCACTGTAAACATCTGGCTCTTAGGAAGAAATGGTGCTCCCTGAGGCACAGCCTCCTCTGGTGCTCCTGTGCACTGCCCTCTGCACACAATCTAGTCTACACAC
>NW_020664448.1:7892108-7901918 GCF_002925995.2 Terrapene triunguis | reverse complement strand
CACACACACACACACACACACACACACACACACACACACACACACACTTAGCACTTTTCTTTTGGGATACAGGGCAGCTGTCTGGGAAAGGTTTGATCAAGTGAAAATATTGGAAACATTGCACATTGCGCTGGCAGCTGAGCGGTATAATGGCGTGTTCCCCTCCCATACCTGACGTTGGCAGTTGGAAAAGCTGGGTTAACGAGAGCCATTTAGAAGCTGACGCAGAATTGCTAGTAACTGACCAGGAAAGCTCGGCAACCCAAGTTTCATTAGGGGTGGTGCTTTGCTGCACCGTCTCAGAGAGCATTGCAACTGGGACGCCACTGAGCCACAATTCCTCTGGCACAAGTGCGTGGAGGGTACAAACACAATAATTGGCTACAGTGCTTTCAAGGGCTCAGCATACGCCCTACCCCACTTATCCGGCAAACTCATGGAGTCTGGAGCTATGACCAGGAACACTTTCCATCCCTCCTGGTCAACTCTCTTGTCATTCCTTGAGGGAGTTTCTGATATGGAGTAACTGCTCTCCTCTAGGCATCGGCAGCGAAGAGCTGGGTAGCCCTGATTTGACTCTGCAAAGTGGAAGGGAATCTTTATTCCCACGTCTCCTCTCTGTGGACATAGTAAGACTAGACAATCCATTCCATAGTAGCATTCAAACCTGCAGAAACAACTGTCTTTGCCCCATACAAGTGGCACATGTTGAAAAAACCCACAAGTGGCACATGCTGAAAAAAGGCCCTTCCATGGAACACACTTTGTACACATTATTGCTTCCTGCTGACATCACTTCCACCCCCAATAATTGAAAGAGACAAACTTTTTAATAGTAGTTATTTCTATTACTGTAGCAGCCAATTGAGATTAGGCACCATTGTGCTCGGCCCTGTTCGTGCACAGTGAAAAGCTTAAATTAGGGAAAATGTGAACGGGGAAACAGAGGCCTCAAAAGGTGAAGTCACTTGTCTAAGGCAATGATAGAGCTGAGACTAGAATCCAGAGCTCTTGAGGCCAAGCCATTGACCTAGCTATTGGTTCATATTGCCTTTTTATTATGGAATATACCTCCACTAAGGAGTATTATAATGAGAAAAACTTGACAATTAAAGTGTATACAGGCTAAAGGGTAAATTTGCCTAGAAAATCCTGGACTAATGATGATATAAAGAAAACCCAGGTCACCAATTTTGTGTGTGGAATTTTAGATGAACATTTTCACCAGTGTGTTTGACTTTAAGATATTTTGCTTTTTCATTCCCATCAGATTGTCCGTTTTCCCATTGAAAATGTAATTTTTGCAGGTTTTTGGTACAAACCCCACTGTCCCTTGAATAATTAGGCTCATTCTCACTCATTTAACTTTGGCTAGTCTAGAAACAGGTTTTTAGGGTAAAATTCATCTGTCTGCGGAGGAACAGTAGAAGACTTCAGCACTACTTAAGTCCTTTTCCTGGGTCAATTTTATCCATACCAATAAATTTCATATTCATTGCCCATTGAAGTAAAAGGAAAACCTAAAATTTACCTCAGTGGGCTTTGGCTCAACCTTATGGATCCAATTCAACTCGCATTAAAGTAATTGGAAAGACTCTTATGGTCTTCAGCGGAAATTGGATCAGGCCCCAAAAAGAATAACAATTGCGAGTTGTGCCATACTATGCGATATTCTTCTGTAATGTTTTATGCTGGCTCAATGGCATTCATATTAACCACATGAAGTTTATTGATCTATGTTCTGTAGTCCAGATGCTAAACTCATTAACTACTTTCATTAAATGACACCTTGATAAATTTAATCATTTCCATTTTGAGCTAAAACTGCAAGAACTGCAGTCCCTCAAACTTCCAAAAATAGGAAGTGTGGGCATCAACCTGGACAGATGAAGAAACATTTTGCAGATCCTGGAGAGCATGACAAAATAAGTTCCAATAACATTTTGTGTGTTCATTTTTACTGAAAAAAATTGTCACTGAATAGCAAATTTGTGGCCAGGAATCCTACGCAAGTTCCTGGAGGTACTTCAAGTTTCTGACTAGTAGCAATAACTCAGCTAATACAAATAACTATCAGTTGGCTGCTGCCAATTCAACATTCAAACTCCCAAAAGGTAGAGAGTAGCCAGAATTTGTTGTTGAGGTCTGCTGACTCCTGTTGCAGACTATAGCTACATCTACCGTAGGAGCTAAGGGTGTGATTCTCAACTTCCATACACCTACTAGCACGATGAGAGAGTGGGGACAAGTAGAAATAGTCATGTAGTTGTGGTAGCATGGGCAGCAGCTACACTACTATTTATACTTACCCTTGCTGAGTACGTACACAAGGGGTTCAGGCAGGTTGTACACAGCACAACTATTCTGTGCTTCCACTTCCCATGCTACTGCAACTACATCCCTCCTTAGACTCATGCTAGCTCTCACTGAGCTAGCGTAAGTATATGTACATGAGCAGGGTATCACAGCCCTGGCTCGTAGTATAGACCTAACCTCTGAAGGTGGATGCTTATGGGGTTTTTCCTCCTCTAAACTAGAATTGATCAAAAAAGGAGAAAGATGGTCTTGTAATTAAAGCTCAGGACTGGGAGTGAGGAGGCCTAGCTTTTGTTCCTGGCTTTGCTGCAGCCCTCCTTTGTGACCGTGGACAGCCTCTATATGCTACAGTTCCTCTGTCCTGTAAAGTTAGGATGACAATATCTATCTCACAGAGGTGTTGATGTAGGCTAAGAGTTTTAAATCAGTGGGGGTTTGAGGCCTAGCTCCCTTGAAAATCCCAGGAGTAATTTTTGGCTAGTAGTTCTGGATCTGTGGGTAAAAAGTCCTCTATAAGGGCAAAGTTTGGAGGTATTGGAGCAGGAGCTCCCTGGTTTAAAAAGAGGGAAATACTAGCAAAGCATTGTCCATGAAGAGCTTCTGAGTTTGGAATTCATTCCCTTCCTTGGTCTGAAATTACCTAACTTGCCTGGCCATCAGCGCATGTTGCAAAAAGCCGAGCTGTTTGTCCAGACTTCTGGATGAGATGCATTTAGTTGTCAGGGTCGATGGGTTTTTATTGTGCTGATCCACTCTAGGCGTGGGGAGGAAGTCTGGAATATTCTCTCAGGTATTGTTTTGTTTATGGACAGCTTTATTGTTCTGCAGATTGAGATACAGGCAGGAGTTCAAATGCTTGTATTATTCTGAACAAATCTGCAGGTTACCTCGGTGCTTTTATCATTTCTGTATAAATCAATGTAAAAATAAAAATAAAGTTGCCAGAGGTTAACTGTGATGAAGGGAGGTCATTCTGAGTTTACAGCATGGAAGAGAAAAATGAAGCTGCTGTGAAATAAGAATTTTCTCTTAGCTTGCATAGCAGCACAGCCTGTTGTGAGCAAGTGAATCCCCAACTACTGTCCACACACCCATGTAGAGTCCAAACTCATACCCTCACCGGCATTTGCCGTTATTAATTAAGAGAACACAAGATAGGGTGACCAGATGTCCTGATTTTATAGGGACAGTCCCGATTTTTGGGTCTTTTTCTTATATAGGCTCCTATTACCCACCACCCCCTGTCCCGTTTTTTCACATTTGCTGTCTGGTCACCCTAACACAAGATGATGTAAAAATCAGATCACAACTTCTTCCTAGACTTTGCTGCTCCTTTCTAAGAGTTGCTCAGCCCACACCCTAGATCGTCTCTCTTCAAAAAGGTACTTTTTCTATTTCTAGGTGGAATAAAGATGCACCTACCTCGGTGAGCCAGCGGAACTCACTTGAGTTCCCTTAGCGGGAACATCACCTGCTACCAGGGCAGAACTACTGCCATTGCCAGCTAGTCAACTACCCTCTTCCTCTGGAGTTCTGAGTAGGGCGTGCTTTCTGATTTCCACTCCCTGGACAACCTCTTTGGGCTTCATTTCCCAAGACTCCTGTGGTTGCCAGATGACCTGGCATCTGCAGCATCTCCCTTTCCACAGCCATGAACCCAGCTCATGGAACCCAGTGGGCATCCCTAGAATGCAGGAGACTCTGAAAGCATGGTCAGTCTCACCCCACAAACATCGGCCAGGCCATCAAATGGTTAACCTGACTTGAAGTTGGCCCCTTTAATCCACCCCTCTGCAGTGGGGATCTGAGCCAAAAGAAAGGTTCAGAATTGAAGGAAAGGTTCAGAAATCTCCAGAGATGCAGGTCACCCACACACAGGTTTTGCCACCTGAAGGAGTTTGGTCTGTACCAAGGCCTGTCATATCAATGCTTCAAGCACAGGTTGCCATCCTGTTACATCCACCCTTAGAGAAAACCCCAATAAATGAAAAATTGCAATAGCAGTTACTCAGGGATTGGCTTGTGGGTAACAATCCATTCAGGCATGCTCCATTCGGTGCTCCACTCTGGAACTTCAAAGCAAGTGAAGGTATTGCCGCTTGGCATATCATTAGGGTCCTAAATGTAGGGATGGACAAAACTGTATTTGTGGAGAGAAGGGAGGAATCAAGGTGGGCATGATCTAGTGGTGTGAGCATGATCAAGGAGATCTAGGACACTGGCACTAATTACTATAATGTTTATTATATGTATTACTATAGTGCATAGGACATGGGCCAGGGTTCCTTTGTGCTAGGTGCTGGACAAACACAAAACAAAGAGTTGGTCCCTGCTCCAAACAGCTTATGAGCTAAGCAACAGACAAGAGACAACAGATGGGTACAGACAGATGGGGGCGTACAAAGAAACAATGAGACAGTACAGGTCAGCATGGTAGGCGGTGGTTTCAGCTCACCAGTTGCCTTGATGTTATCCAGATTTTTATAGGAATCATGGCAAAGAAGCATTTGAAGGAGGACAATGAGGTGGCTTAGTGGATGTTTATGGGGAGCTCCCCCCTTGGGTGTCAGCACCCCTAAACCCAGCTGCTCTGATGCTGATGTGTTTCAAGGCCTCATTGGGCAAAGTCGCTTTATCGCTCAGCTTCCAAGGCTCATCTGAAAAAAGCAAGGATAAAAATACTTACAAGTATACTTACAGTGGTGTTGCAAGGAAAAATTAGTATAGCAAAGTGCTCTGGAGATAAAAAGTTCAAAGCATTAATGCTAAAGTTCCATGAAACATTCAACTCATACCAAATGCTCTCCAAACCAACCTATGCTGAGATGTAAAGTTCATCTGCGAAGGAGCAGTGATTGGTTAGGAAACAATTTGTGCTGGTGAATGTTGTGTCATGAACTCTTCGGTTATGAGGTTCCTTTTCATGGTAAATATGAGTGATGTTCATTGAGAGATGATGATATTTATATTAGGCATTTCCATGGTAGCCATCACAGTGTTGACAACTTTATTGGGAGTCTCGCAATATTCACTTCTTGCCTGAAAGCCCCAGTTCCTGGACTTATGTGATTACTTGAGATTCTCAGCTTTCATTTTTTTCTATAAAGTAATTTTCTATCCCTTCTGGTTGTGGAGAAAAGCTTGAAATCATGGCAAAAGACAATCAGACCAAAAGACAACCCCCCACGTATCTATTTTTTTTAAAATGTCACTTTTTTTAAGACAATCAATTTCTTTGGTGGGGGTGGGGACTGACTCATGATTTTGGAATTCTTGGAATTGGCGGTACTGTACATGGTAGTTGTGCTATCTGACCATTAATGTCCGAGGCCACTCAGGATAAGTAGATAAGAATGGCCATGCTGGAAGAAACCAATGGTGCATCTACCCCAGTATCTTGTCTTCTGACAGAGGCCAATGATAGATGCTTCAAGAGGAATGAAATAATAGGGCAGTGCTTCCCAAACTTGGTTCACGGCTTGTTCAGGGTAAGCCCCTGGTGGGCCGCGAGATGCTTTGTTTACCTGAGCATCCTCAGGTAAGTCTGCTTGCAGCTCCCAGTGGCTGCGGTTCGCCGTTCCTGGGCAATGGGCACTGCGGGAAGTGGTGGCCCAGCCCGCGCCGCTTCCTGCAGCTCCCATTGGCCGGGAACAGTGAACCGCGGCGACTGGGAGTTGCGAGCGGCTGTACCCGTGGACGCTCCAGGTAAACAAAGCATCTTGTGACCCGCAAGGGGATTACCCTGAATAAGCCGCAAACCAAGTTTGGGAACCACTGGAATAGGGCAATCATTAAGTGACCCATCCTCTGCAGTCCAGTCCCAGCATCTGGCAGTCAGAGGCTAAGAGACACCCAGAGCGTGGGGTTGTATCTCTGATCATCTTAGCTAATAGCCATTGATGGACCAATCTTCCAAGAACTTATCTAATTCTTTTTTGAACCCTGTTATAGTTTTGGCCTTCACAACATCACCAGGAAATGAGTTCCACAGATTGACTATTCATTGTGTTAAGAAGTACTTCCTTATGTTTGTTTTAAACCTGCTGCCTGTTAATTTCATTGAGTGATCCCTGGTTCTTGTGTTACGTGTTGCCCGATCTTTAGATTATGTATTAATCATATTGATTACTCAAGAATCCCCAGTTATCACTTTGAAGGTTGACAGGTACTTGCCCCAAGATCAGGCCCAGTATTATTCAAATTATTATATAGTTGGGAATCCCGATGTGCACAGTTGCAATACTCGCAGTATAGGAACTCTTTTATATTTACAAATATAGTTTATTAATACATTTAGCACAGTTACAAACACCCCAAATCAGTAAGGTAGATAGAGATACGACAGAATGTACATCTGCACATCCATGTACTCACACCGTTTTCTGTAGCACAACCTGAAATCTTAGCCATCATCTTCCTCATCATCATTACCTTCCCCATCATCACCAGTGGCCATCATTCTTGCACCTCCAAGGACTACATGTCTCTCTCCTACTGCCCCTAGGCTGGGATGCCACTTTTATAATATGTTACGCTGACACCGCTATGTTTGATGCATATTCAGTAGGGGATGTTTTCCCCCTTTTCCTTATTTGTATTTCCTCACCTTACTAATGTTGGAGTGTCTTTTTCCTATAGGTTAGTATATCAGTGTTCTCAACTTATTATCGTATACGTCAATTCATTACCATGGCCTCTTGTGATTAGGTATCACATTTGTTATTTCTGTCCTAACTGGTTATTTCGGTTCTTTCCAAGTTCCAAGTTGTGGTGGACCTGTTACATTTAAAAGGGTATGAATTTAGCAAGCCCCCTATTCCAACCTGCTTTAATGCATCCTCCATGTTAAAGGTTGCATTAGCATTAGCTCATCACCATCTATCTAGCTGAAAGGTCCCAAACATATGTATGCTAACTTTGTTTTAGCTCAACATATAGGATGTGGCCTGCAGGTCCCTTGTGTTACAGCCAAAGTATACTCTAATATAAAACTATTATAATAAAACAAATAATGAAATCCATAAGAAAATAAGGAACTTATAAGAAAAGATATATAGGCAAGCAAGCGGGCTAGTCTTAGATGTATCTCATATACCTGTTATGTACTTCAGTTCATTGCCAGGACACTTCTGTGGCTGAATTATGTACCTGGGTCAGAACTTTCCCTTAAACTCTATTTTCAGCTCCCCAAATACTTGGCTTTTCGTTGGTCCGTTTATCTATGCAAAGTTTATCTGTTAAAAGTTCACAGACCTCAAGCCTTATGCTAACTTGCTGAAGCTAATGTCTTGCAGGATACAGTTCCTGCAGGTATCTTGCATTACTGATGAATATAATGCAAAGCAGTAAATATAAAATAGGCAAACTAGCCCACTGGGCTCCATACGTGAACAGGTAACAACTCTTACTTATTCATTTTCTCCAGACCAGTCATGATTTTTTAGACCTCTATCATATCCCCTCTTAGTCGTTTCTTTTCCAGTCTGATCAGTCCCAATCTTATATTTATATTAGATAGGATGACCAGAAATTCACACAGTATTCAAAGTGTGGGTATACCATGGATTTATATACCGGCAATATGATATTTTCTATCTTATTATCTATCCCTTTCCTAATGGTTCCTAACATTCCGTTAGCTTTTTTGGCTGCTGCTGCACACTGCAGAAAAGGACCTAGGGGTTACAGTGGATGAGAAGCTGGATATGAGTCAACAGTGTGCCCTTGTTGCCAAGAAGGCTAACGGCATTTTGGGCTGTATAAGTAGGGGCATTGCCAGCAGATCGACGTGATCATTCCCTTCTATTCGACATTGGTGAGGCCTCATCTGGAGTACTGTGTCCAGTTTTGGGCCCCATATTACAAGAAGGATGTGGAAAAATTGGAAGGAGTCCAGCGGAGGGCAACAAAAATGATTAGGGGGCTGGAGCACATGACTTATGAGGAGAGAATGAGGGAACTGGGATATTTTAGTCTGCAAAAGAGAAGAATGAGGGGGGATTTGACAGCTGCTTTCAACTACCTGAAAGGGGGTTCCAAAGAGGATGGATCTAGACTGTTCTCAGTGGTACCAGATGACAGAACAAGGAGTAATGGTCTCAAGTTGCAGTGGGGGAGGTTTAGGTTGGATGTTAGGAAAAGCTTTTTCACTAGGAGGGTAGTGAAGCACTGGAATGGGTTACCTAGGGAGGTGGTGGTATCTCCTTCCTTAGAGGTTTTTAAGGTCAGGCTTGACAAAGTCCTGGTTGGGATGATTTAGTTGGGAATTGGTCCTGCTTTGAGCAGGGGGTTGGACTAGATGACCTCCTGAGGTTCCTTCCAACCCTGATATTCTATGATTCTATGAGTGGATGTTTTCAGAGAACTATCCACGATGACTCCAAGATCTGTTTCTTGAGTGCTAACAGCTAATTTAGACCCAATCATTTTAGATGTATAGTTGGGATTATATTTTCCAATGTGGACTACTTTGCATTTATCAACATTGAATTTCATCTTCCATTTTGTTGCCTAGTCACCCAGTTTTGCGAGATCCCTTCGTAACTCTTCACAGTCTGCTTTGGACTTAATTATCTTGAGTAGATTTGTAACATCTGCAAATATTTCCACCTCACTGTTTACCCCTTTTTCCAGATAATTTATGAATATGTTGAACGGGACTGGTCTCAGGAGAGATCCCTGGAGGACACCACTATTTACCTCTCACCAATCTGAAAACTGACCATTTATTCCTAACCTTTGTTTCATGTATTTTAATGAGTTACTAACTTTCCCTCCTATCCCATGATGGCTTAATTGGCTTAATAGCCTTTCGTGAGGGACCTTGTCAAAGGTTTTCTGAAAGTCCAAGTACATTATATCAACTGGATCACCCTTGTCCACATGTTTGTCGGCCCCCTAAAAGAATTCTAATAGATTGGTGAGGCATGATTTCCCTTTACGAAAGCCATATTGACTCTTTCCCAACAAATCATGTTCATCTATTTGTCTGATAATTCAGTTATTTCAACCAGTTTTCCTGGTACTGAAGTAAGGCTTACCAGCCTGTAATTCCCAGGATCACCTCTGGAGTCTTTTTTAAAAAATGGTGTTACATTAGCTATTCTCCAGTCGTCTGGTACAGAAGCTGTACTAAGAGATAGGTTACATATCACAGTTAGTAGTTCTGCAATTTCATATCTGAGTTCCTTCAGAACTCTTGGGTGAATGCCATCTGGTCCAGGTGACTTATTACAGTTTAATCTTTCAATTTGTTTCAAAACCTCCTCTATTAACACCTTACGATGGGCTTGTTCCTTAGATTTGTCAGCTAAAAAAGAATGGCTGATTTGTGGGAATCTCCTTCATATCCTCTGCAATGAAGATTGATGCAAATTAGGGTTACCATACGTCCGGATTTTCCCGGACATGTCCGGCTTTTGGGAGCTCAAATCCCCGTCCGGGGGGAAATCCCCAAAAGCCGGGCATGTCCGGGAAAATCGGGAGGGAGGGCTC
>NW_020664448.1:7833581-7887108 GCF_002925995.2 Terrapene triunguis | reverse complement strand
GTGCAATTTGTTCTCCGTGCATTGATGTCTGAGGCGTCCAACGACCTGCATTCACCATACCCTTTTGTTTTGGTAGGCCCTCACTCTTCCCCAGGAGGGGCCTGTACACTTCTTGCCCATGCTTACACCCATGTATAGTCAATCACCTCTCTGTCTGGCCCACAAGACATTCAGTGTCTGGCGATAAACAGCAAAAAGGTATGACACTTTTGTGTAAAAATCCCATAGGAAAATGCTGGAACACAGGTGCTCACTGAGTAATTTCCTAAAATAGCATTTGAAAAACATCTTGGATCCCACATTTAGCAAATAGAGATGCACTTACGTGCTCAGGAATGAGTGTGTGATTGCACAGCTATGTTTGCATACATAATACTTGCTATGCTGTTCTTACAGTGCTCCATGATTTGCAGTGGCTTGCAGCAAACTTCAAAGGGTTGAAATTTTCCAGCTGAACATTTTTGCATTGGAAAATGTCGTTTGTCAAAATCGAAATGTTTCACAGAAACATGTTGATTTTGACAATTCTATTTGGGGGAAAAAACCATATCCCAGTGTTCTGATAAGCGTCAACCTTTTGGGGATGGAATGTTTAAATTTTCTGCTCTGAAAGAACTTTTCATTTAACATTTTGAAAACGTTTGTATCATGTAAAATAAAAAAAGTCAACACAGGAACAAAATGTTTTCTTCAATGCAAAATGATATTTTTTTAAAATTTTGTTGCACAGACATTTTTTTAAAAATGGTTTTGTTCCTATTCAAAACAAAAACAAATTTTGAAATGTAAGAATTTTGGGTGGAATGGAAATTCTGAGTTTAAAAGAGTTCTAGTTTGAGCTCATAAAGCCGTAAGTGGTTTGGGATCACTTCTCTTCATGTTACATAGGGTTGCAGTTCAGCTCAGCAGAGAGAAAGTGGTCTGGTTAGATCACTAGCCTGTTTCTTGAGAGACCTTGGTTCAATCCCCTGCTCTGCTACAGACTTCTTGTCTAACCTTGGCCATTTCATGTAGTCTCTCTGTTTAGTTCACCATCTGGAAAATGGAGATCATAGCACTGCCCTACTTCACAGGGTCATTATGAAGCTAAATAAATACGCTAAAGAATGAGGGTCACTCAGTTTCTGTGATAATGGGGCCATATATGTAAGTAGATAAGATAAGCCATGAAAACAACAAGGAGTCCGGTGGCACCTTAAAGATTAACAGATTTATAATATATAGATAGATAGATAGAGATCCTATCTCTTAGAAGGGACCCTAAAAGGTCATTGAGTCCAGCCCCCTGCTTTCACTAGCAGGACCAAGTACTGATTTTGCCCCAGATCCCCAAGTGGTCCCCTTAAGGATTGAACTCACAACCCCGAGTTTAAGCAGGCCAATGCTCAAACCACTGAGCTATCCCTCCCCCATAAGCTTTTGGGGTTAAAAAAAACCTCACTTCTTCAGATGCATGGAGTGAAAATTACAAATGCAGGCATTATATCGTGACACATGAAGAGAAGGGAGTTACCTCACAAGTGGAGAACCAGTGTTGATAGGGCCAATTTGATCAGGGTGGATGTAGTCCACTCCCAATAATAGATGAGGAGCTGTCAATTCCAGGAGAGGCAAAGCTGCTTTTGTAATGAGCCAGCCACTCCCAGTCCCTATTCAAGCCCAAATTAATGGTGTTAAATTTGCAAATGAATTTTAAGCCATGGTGCTCCTTGAGGATAAACAAGAGGAAGTTCTGGGAGGGCATAACTCAGATTTATAACCCTTCTGGGCATGCTGAACAGCCAATGTATTCTTCTTGCCTCTGAGGCTCTTCAGGAGGGGCTGGTTCAAGGTTGATAAATTTATTGGCAGTCCTTTGTTTCTGTTGTGATTTTAATGTATGGGAGGGGTGTCCAGGGCACTGAATGGGCACCTCACAGCTACATTTTGGAAACTCAAAATAAAAATTGTTTATGCTACATTACAGCTGGGGTGGGCAAACTTTTTGGCCCGAGGGCCACATCTGGGGATGGAAATTGTATGGCGGGCCATGAATGCTCACGAAATTGGATTTGGGATGCAGAGGGGGTGAGGTCTCTGTCTGGGGGGTGCAGGCTCTGGGTTGGGGCCAGAAATGAGGAGCTCAGGGTATGGGAGGGGGCTGCGGGTTGAGGCAGGGGGTTGGGGTGCAGGAGGGGGTGAGGGCTCCGGGGTGGGGCTAGGGATGAGGGGTTTGGGGTGTAGGAGGGTGCACCAGGCTGGGACTGAGGGGTTTGGAGGGAGGGAGGGAGGGGGATCAGGGCTGGGGAAGGGAGTTGGAGTGTGGGAGGGGCTCAGGGATGCAGGCTCCAGGCAGCGCTTACCTCAATGGGAGCTGCAGGGGTGGTGCTTGGGGCAGCATGCAGAGCCCCCTGGCTGCCCCTATGCATGGGAGGAGGCGGAGGGAGACATGCCACTGCTTCTGGCAGCCATGGCACACACACACAGAGCAGTCCCTGACCCTGCTCCCCGGCTGGAGCGCAGGAGCGGAGCAAGCCTCAGACCCCGCTCCCCAGCGGGAGCTCTTGGGCCGGATTAAATTGTCTGAGGGGCCGGATGTAGCCCGTGGGCCGTAGTTTGCCCACCCCTGCATTAGAGCCTAGTGGCTCCACTGAGACTGGGGCCCCTTTTGCCATGCACTGTACAAATACATGATGAGAGACAATCCCTGCCCTGAGAATTTACAGTCGGAATAGAGAAAGGGGAAATAGAGGCACAGAGAGGGGAAAAAGACTTGCCTAAGTTCACAGAGCAGGCCAGGGCAGATCCATGTATAAGACCCAGCACCCCTGAGGCCCAGTCTAGTGCCTTTAACTGCATCATCAATCCTCACACATTGTTTGCAAATATTGTGCACAAAATGTAGGCAATTGTGAATGAAATCTGTCAATAAGGTGCTCATCTAGCCATTTGTACCTACAATCAGCTGATTTGCACACACAAAGGCAGCAATTTCACATGCATATGTGGGTTCACAATTGATCAGAGACCTGGTGCAGGGCTGTCCCTACCCATACGCAAAGTATGCAGCTGCGTAGGGCACCAGGCACCAAATTTCCTGGTGCCCTGCGCAGCTGCGTGCTGCTCCAGCCCCTGCCCCGCCTCTTCCTCAGGGCCTCCACCCCTGCTCTGCTCCAATCCCGCCTCTTCCTTCCCCTGCTCCGCCCCAGCCCCGTCTCCACCCCACCCCTTTCCCAAAGCCCCCGCCCCCACTCCACCCCTTCCCCAAAGCCCCCACCCTGCTCCACCCCAGCCCCACCTCTTCCCACCCCTGCTCCGCCCCAGCCCTGCCCCCACTCCCCTGAGGACTGCAGCAGGGCCGGGCCTGAACTCACCTGCACTCACTGTGTAGGGCCCCAGAATAGCTTGGGACGGCCCTGACCTGGTGCATATATATTTTGCCAATTTAAGGTTTGTTTGTTTTTTTAAGCCGGTCTAGGTTACATTCATGTTTAACATGAAGTTTCTTCTGAAGTCAAACTTAGAAGTTGGTCTTTGATCAGTAGAACTCTTTGATGACATGAGTGACTAGCTGTTTTCTCCCTCCTCTGTTTCCAGAATTTTCTGATGTTTTGAGGGAGCAGGTGATAATCCTCCATTTTTAGAGTTAAAAGCTTTGATACAGATACTAAATGAGCTCCTTTGAGGGTAAGCAGTTAATTAGATTAAGTGTTTCCAGCTCTGAAATATTAAAAAAAAAAGTAGCAGAATGTTATGATCTCCGAAATGTACAGGGCCAGAAGCTCAATTTTACAGTATTATTATTGCAGCAGTTCTCACTATCTTTCATGTTTTCTCTTAATGGGATAGCCTGGCTCTTCCTGTCAATCAGGATCTGTCAGCACAACATGATAACGTCTGTGTTATTACTCCAAAGAGCCTTTTTTTTCCAATGTTAATTATCCTCCACCAAGCAGGGTTACATAATATAATTGTACTGCAGCGGCAATGCAGTGCTTTAAATGGGGCTGGGGGAGAGGGGAGGGGCTCATTTGGCCTGATTTTCTAACCTACTCAAACACCGCTGGTTCAAACGTTCGACTGAGTCATTGCTTGTTTTGTAGAAACAGGACGGAGTGAATATATCCAGGGAAGAAATACGGTGAAAATTGGAGCAGAGTAGAAAAAAAAGAAAGAGAAAATAGGTGCAAAAAAAAGTAAATGTAACACAAAAATCAACGAAGAGCAACAATGTCACTTGCCTTGTGTGTCTACACTGGAGACTGGAATATAGAGTGTCCTCTTCTTGCCCTTATTGTACTATGTTGCTGGTGTGAGAACAGGGGATAGACAGGGCTCTGCAGGGCCACTGCTCTCCCAGCCCTGCAGAGATGGTGTCTTCCAATCTGCTGGCGACTAAAGGCGAGCTAGAATTGTTTCTCCATGGAGCAAGTGGGGAGCCAGGGAAGGAACTGTGGTGACGCTGAGAGTTACCAGGCATTCTAATTTCTTCCCTAATTTGCTCCTGAGGCAGCACAGCTGCACACTGCCACTTATACAGGGACACAATTTGTATACCGCACTGCACACAGCAAGCCTACTTTAAAAGAACATCACTAAGGTTGCAAAGTCAAGCACTCTAAAGGTAGGAAATGCCAGCCCCCTTGGGCATATGCTTTAGGATACAGTCGTAGCCCTCTCTCTCTTGCTCTGCCCAGCTCTGCAGAGCTGGCTGGCTGCAGGAAAGGAATGGCCCCCTGTGTTGACTTCAGCTTTGTCTCCTGGAGCTTCTGGAAGGACTTGAAGGCTGTGATTAAATGCCATAGCCTATGCTTATGTTTCTTAGAGTGTAAGATCTGTCTTAGACTGAGAGCTCTTTGGCACCAGGACTATGTCTTCCTGTGTATGGAACAGACCTAGCATGTTGTAGGCACAACCAGAATACAAAATAAATAGTATTAGCAACCAAGCATGCCAGGTGTCTCTTGGCACCTCTGTCTAGATCAACATGGCTATTCTGGGAATATTGAGGACAGCTTGTAAGCAGCACACCAGCTGAACTCAAAGCCCGCATCCCTGCTACAAGTAAAAATGTGTTTTTGTGACCAGTTTTTGACATACTCATATCAACCATTTACAATAAATATGGTAGAGTTGTCTTACAACATAATGGCTTTCTCCACAATGCATCTGTGTTTCAACCATGTTAGTTTATCCCCACCTACTGTAGTGCTGAGCTGTGATGATATTATTGTATTCTCGAACAATCAGGGCAGCTATCCCACCATATCTCAGCAAGAGAGAGAATGCACCAGCAGTACATTGGGCATTGTCCTCTGGGATATCCTTACACATGGTCCTTGTCTATATTAGGTTTGTTCTCTACCATTTCTCACCATTACTACAAGTGTTCAAGCTCCATTAGTTGTAGCAAAGGTGGAGACCATCATATAGATGAGACAATGGTGACCACTGGCTTTTTGAGCATCATGTCACGTAGACCTGCTGTGAGTCAGGTTAGAGATTCATTGGCGATCCCTCAATTTGAGGAAGATCTCTACCATGAATTTACATATGGGTCCTGAGATGACTCAGGAGTCCAATCCTGGAACCACAAATCCACCTGCAGTAGGTACAGACATTTCGTGAAAGGCCAGCTGCCTGCTAGGAGAAAGTTTTATTTTTCCTTCCTTCTCTCTCTCTTTTCAGCTTCAAGGGCAAGGCGTTTCTCTTCGAAGTGGGTCACTGCCCAATGGAGGATATGGCACCATTTGGGTCGGCTGGTGGCTTGCTCCTCCCAGCTTGTGATGTCCACATCAGTTTTCTTAAGATACGCTTTCAGTGTGTCCTTGTAGAGTTTCCTCTGACCACCACAGGATCTCTGACCATGGGTGAGCTGAGAGTAGAGGACTTATTTTGGGAGGCGAGAGTCTGGCATCCGTGCACAACGTCCAGCCCAGCGAAGTTGGTGCATGAGGATCATTGCTTCAATACTGGTGACATTGGCTTCAGTGAGGATGCTGGCGTTAGTGCAGCGATCTTGCCACTTGACATGAAGGATCTTCTGGAGACATCGTTGGTGGTACCTCTCCAGACGCTTGAGGTGCTGTCGATAGATCACCCAGATTTCACATCCAGAAAGGAGTGTAGGACCAATAATTGTCTTATAGACCTGGATCTTGGTGTCCTGCCATAAGTCGCAGTCCGTGAAAACGTGTCGAAGCAATTTCTGAAAGGAAGCGCTTGCGCACTGGATCCTGTGCAGGATCTCACTGTCAATTTTTGCATTTTGAAAAAGTTGGCTACCAAGGTAGAAAAAGTGCTCAACTGTCTCCAAAGTCTGACCCTTGATGGTGATTTGTGGTGGGCCATGTGCAAGGCCTGAAGCAGGTTGATAGAGCACTTTAGTCTTCTCAATATTGAGTGAGAGTCCTAGACTTCGGTAAGCTTGTGCAAGAAAATCCAGTATGGACTGAAGGTCATTCTCAGTGTGCACGAGGATGACACAGTCATCAGTATACTGAAGAGCGGTAATGGATGCCCTGAAGACTTTAGACTTCGAGCGGAGACATCGAAGATTAAAGAGCAACTGATCCATTCTGTATTGAATGTCAACTCCACTGGGGAGGGGATCTTTAACGAGGACCAAAATGACTTTAACAAGGACCAATAATGTATCTTTGCTTAACCCCAGTTTTGATGACAAAAGTTCTGTCTCAAGGCCATTATAGAGAACCGTGGCAGTCATCTGATCATGGAGAAGCTTTAGGACCCTAATACATTTTTGAGGGCAGCAAAATCTTGCCAGCACCTAATTTAGGGTGACCAGATAGCAAGGGTGAAAAATCGGGACAGTGGGTGGGGGGTAATAGGCACCTATACGAGAAAAAGCCCCAAATATCGGGACTGTCCCTATAATATCAGGACATCTGGTCACCCTAAGCACCTTCCACAGGACTTCATGATTGATGGAGTCAAAGGCCTTTGTCAAATCGATGAAGGCCATGTACAGGTCCTGATTTTGCTCCCAAGACTTTTCCTGGATTTGGTGGGCAATGAAGATCATGTTGGTTGTCCCGCAGGATGGTATAAAACCACACTGAGATTCCAGCAATATTTCCTCAGCAAGGGGAAGTAATTGGTGTGGGAGGATACGAACAAGAATTTTCTCCGCTGTAGATAGCAAGGCAATGCCTTGATAGTTTCCACAGTCCGACTTACCTCCTTTCTTAAAGATTGTAACAGTGTTGGCATTTCTCAAGTCTTCTGGAATCTTCTTGTTATACCAGATATGAAGAAAAAGTTTGTGGAGCTTCCTTACCAGTTCTTCACCTCCAAACTGTTGTCAGTGGCTACTGGAGTGGTGCTTTGCTCTTGTTTGATGATGATAACAGTTGGTTGCGTGCGTGTTCCCTCTGTGTGCTGCCCCAGTTCTGTGCAGATAACTAACACAACAAACCCCGAGAGAACCCCCAAAGACCACAGACTCTAGTAAGGTACGAAGGAACCCGAGCCAGGTTTATTGTCAAACGAAGCACAGTAATAGTTTCCTATAGACTCTACAGGACATACTACGAATATGTGCCCCCTGGCAATGGACACAACTCAGTCAGTGTTGGGACACTCCACTGCCCCCTAGGCTGGACAAAGATGTGCACTCCGGGACCTATTTTTATACAGTTACAGGACAGATTACTCATCCCTACTGACGTATTGAGGTACAGCCCCTTGGCTCATTACGGTGCTGTCTCCCCCTTTGATCATGTTGTTTCAAACAGATCTTATCCATCATGCTGTCCTTTTGACCCTGTCTTTAAGATGCATCTGCCTGTTCCTCGTCATCTCTGTGGAGTGTTCTGATGTCATCTTGGCACAAGTTCCTCTTATTAGCACTTATGTGTGGATGCACCTGCTTCTAGCAGCCCTCTTCTCGCCAGCTTCTGTGAGTGGGGCCTGCCTCTGGCTCACAGCCCAGCTTTTGCTTAGCAATACCTGGAAGTACTTTGGTTCAGGCTTCAGGCCTCAGACTGGGCCTCTGACACAAGAGTTTATGTTTCAGGGCTTCATCTTACTACACAAACTTGTAGACGTTAGCTGGCTTGCATCTGGCCCTGCTGCCTTGTTGTTCTTGGTTTGCATAATGGCTCATATTGTTTCTTTGAGGGTGGGGGAAGGGGGTCAGCAAGAGATTCTCTTTCACGTCATTGACGTACAGATTCAATAGTGGCATCAGAGGCAGTTGATTCACTGTTCAGGAGTAATTCAAAATGCTCCTTCCATCTGGCTTTGATGGGTTTGCTGTCCTTAAAATACACTGACCCATCTTGGGCTCAAAGTGGTGTGGATCCATGGGAGCATGGACTGTAAATGGCACTTACTGCCTGAAAAAAACTCCTCATGTCATGTTTATCAGCATAAAACTCAATCTCCTTGAGCTTTTCTTTTCTGGTTGAGCAGGCACTGGATCTCAGCATCATTCTCATCAAACCAGTCTTGGTGATGGCTGGTGATATAGCCAATGGACTCAGCACATAGAGTCAGGCGGGAGTCAGATCTCTGGAATGTCACTGTTGGAAAAGAAGGAGTAGGAAAGGCTATCTCCAACAACATCCTCCTCCCGAGTAAATGCGTAGAACACGGCCTGGTCATCATGAACACCCTCTTTAGACAAAGTGAGAAGTATAAGACCACCTGGAGACACCCTCACTCCAGGCAGTGGCATCTTCTTGACTGTGTTATTGTTAGCGCTCGCGATCAGAAGGATGTCCACATCACAAGGGCCATGCATGGAACCGATGACTGTTGGACAGACCATCGCCTTGTTAGATCAATCATGAATTTCCAGATCGCCTCAAGGCATCGCAAGCAGGCAAAATCAGTATGAAAGAAATTCAATGTCAAGACCCTTGAAGATATAGTGACTTGGGAGAAACTTCAGCGGTGTCTCCAAGAGAAGTTTGCCACTATGCCTACAGCTGATGATGATAATGAAAATTTCTGAAAGGGATTAAAGACTGCCATCTTCTCGGCATGTGCTGTGCTGCTACTGGACTTGTAGGGTGACCAGACAGCAAGAGTGAAAAATCGGGACAGGGGGTGGGGGGTAATAGGTGCCTATGTAGGAAAAAGCTCCAAAAATCGGGACTGTCCCTATAAAATCGGGACATCTGGTCACCCTATGGACTTGTGACATAAGAAATCCAGTGAACTAAAGTATCATTCCTTCTCTTTAACCAATTCTGCTGTGTGCTGCTCTGAAAAATAATAGGGAAAAGGTATATTTGCAAAGAAATTGTGATAAGCCCTTTGAATCTGCTCCTATTGATCCCCCTGTGACTTTGTTTTAAAACTTGGTCTGGTTCTTGGGAAGCTGACATTTAGGTGCTGCACTGTGTTAATACAATATCTCACCAGAGGTTAAACCCTGAAACCCATTTTATTTTTAAAACAGGGAGAGCTAGAATAGGGAGACTGTCTGTGCTGCCATTGAACATTTCATTGAACTTTTGTATTCATTTTAACAGCGTGAGCCTCTTAATTTTTTTCCTTAAAAAAAAAAATCTGACAGTTTGGTTAACTGCTGCGAGAGACCGGGGAGGTAATACACAGAAAGGACTTACCGTAGTTAAAATTGCCACTTTCTTTAATTTTGGTGAAATTCATCCTTTTATTTGTTAGGTAAGATAGCAATGGGAATGGTCCACTGTCTGTTACCATTTTAAACACTGTCATTAAAGAGGTCACATTACCTAGGGTTGCCTGAGAAAAAGACAGCTACTACGCACTGAGAAAAGCCCTATGTTAGTTAATAGCACCTAGCACCCATTGCTTGCCTTCCATTCCTGTGAAGATGAAAAAACAGGCATATAATCCTATCCTTAGCATGCGCACTGTGATATTGGGAAGAACTATTAAAATGCTGAGGGACCATTGCTCTGCCTGCATGCAGACACACAAGGACATGTGAGATCCATTAAAGTTGTGTGCAAAATTAGAGCAGGATTGTCACCTGCAGGGGAGCGAGGCATCCCTTTTCTAAGGCAGACTGTATGCATTGCTAGTTGGAGTGCAGTGGGTGGGGCGAGCAGGCTATGTGGGGCTGTTACTCTCCATAAGGTAGGTGGTATGGTATTAAGCACTGTGCCTTTAAGGACTAAGCATCCCAGAGACTGGGGTGGGGGGGAAAGGAGTAAGGAATGTGTGCTGTTACATTCTTATTATCTACAGCCAGTTGAAACCAGACACAGAATAAAACAGAGCTCTTGTAAGCACTTCCAACACTGTGCCCCAGATCCTTAAAGGTATATGGGCACCTAACACCCATTAGTTTCATTAGGTGTTAGGTGTGCCTAAATACCTTTCAGCATCTCAGCCTGAGTGATCGGTGAACACCACAGTTGAGTAAGGAATGGGCAAAAAGGGAAGGGGAGTGAGCAGACTTGACTCTGTCCGTCCAATATGCTGCCCAGTACAAGCTGATGCACTGCGAAGAAGGAAGTAATATGTTACTGGTATGAGCATAAAGTAAATTACGACCTGAAAATCAGGCCATTTATTTAGGTGCCTATGTATGACTTCAGTTTCATCAATATTTGAACATTTTAGCCTAAATCATTCGGGCTGCACTGAAACAGCGCTCAGATTTGCCCATAAAGACTGTAATCCCAGGTTAAATCCAAAGTTTTGTTACAAACTTTCATGTGTCCATATTAAATAGGTGGGATAAATGAGCAAATCCAAAGATCCAGAGGAATGCAAAGTGGCAGATTTAAACAGGAGAAGCACCATTATGTGTCCTTCAGAACAAGTTCCCTGTTCTTGACTAAATGTTGATATATTTTGATTGCTTAAAATAAAAGCTGAAGTTCAAAGTAAAGATATTGCTTTTTTCTTATTTTGTCATAGCAATGGAATTGCTGATTTTTCATGAAAGCACAATATGTGCACACTTATCTATCCTTTTCTGGGATAAATTGATTCTTTCTGAAGTTATTCTTTTGGTCCTTGTGTTAATATTTTCGTTTCTACTAGAATTACAACAGGGCAGAGCTGTTGTTGAAAGTGTGTAATGTATTAAAATTATATTCAGGATTCAATATTTTACAGTTCCTGTCTTCAGACTTGAACAGCAGCTATGCCCAGCACCCTACTGGTAAATATATTTTCTTTGATCACTGCTGCATTAGTGATTTGAGTGATAAATATTACATCAACAGATACTTTTCCTTTTGTCTGCTCAGCATGAGGTTTTCAAATAAGAGACACTTACTTTCAGGCCAAACAAATTTTTTTTTTGTACTATGTATTTTGCTTTTCTATTTGGGCTACATTTGCATAACTAAATTGGGCTTTTATGCCCTCGAGAATGGGAAAGATGGAATTTGAGCCCCTTAAGCATTTTCAAAGGAATGCATTTTCAAAGTGTTGTGCTCACCAGAAGTTGCACCTGTAGGGAGAGGAGTAGAATGGGCATGGCCAGAAGACTATATCCTCCCTGGAATTTCCCAAGAAGGGGAGCAACTGGAGTCTATGGGGCACCTGTATGTTTGCACCATGAATTGGACCTGGTAATGGCCCCACTAGGAGGCCCATTCATACCAGTTGCCCTTCCTTGCCTCAGCAGATCAGCTATTTATGTACTGTAGCTAGAGACAGACCAGCTTTCACTTGGGAGCCATTTGTGCCAACTGAGCATTGCTGCACCATGCTTCCACCCTTCATGAGGGACAACCTGACTCAGAACATGAGGAAAATGAGGAGTAGGTGGCTCACAGGACCTGAGAATACCACAAAGCCTGTGGCACCTTACTAGAAAAGGGTGTTGTGCTTGCAGTGCTGTGTTGGGAGATGTTCTGCCAGTCCTTCGGACACCCTATGAATTTGACCACTGGTCTGTCTGTAACATAATCACAAATTTGGAGATTAAATAGATGTGTGAGGCTTTGTACCTAGTTCATTACCCTGCCAAGGAAGGATTTTTCCCTACAGCACATTGAACAGATTTGTTTGGTCAAAGTTGCAATGCAGAAGTAATAAGTTGGAATAGTAATAATAGTTACAATCCTTAATAATAATATTGCCATTTTGGTCAAGCAGTAGCTGAAATTCAGGGTCTTGCAGGGAGAAATATGTTAGGTATTTCCTTGGTATAATTATTTATTTACAAAATGTACACAAGTCCTGTTCCTCTAAACAACACTAAAAGCAAAACTGCACCTACATAACTATCTTCTATAGAAGACTCGGATCAGGCACTTCTGCCCTATCCCAATAATAATTTTTTATTATTATTATTTATTGTTTGTATTCCCATAGCAATTAGAAGCCCCAGTCATGGAGCAAGGCCCCATTATGCTAGGCTCTGCACAAACACAGAAAAAAATACCGTCCCTGTCCCAAAGAGCTTACAACCTAACTGTAAGACAAGAGTTAACAGATGGATACAGATGGTTGGGGGAGTACAAAAAAACCAATGAGACAACATTGGTCAGCATGATCAGCTGTAATGTCAGCACACCGGCTGTCTAGCTGTTGTCAAGGTTTTGGTGAGCATCATGGCAGAGGAGTTCTACGGAGAGACTGAAAGGAGGATAACGAGGTAGCTTTGTAGAGAAACAGCTCTCTTACCTCTGTTTCTCTCCAGGGACCCGCACAGACTCTCAGCAAAACACAGACTCCCCTGCTCAGTGCCCACCCAACACTTTGCCCCAGCCCCTGAGTATGAAATGTATGAAATGCTGTTAGCTCCGCACTCCCCTCTGGGCCACATGATAGTGCCATGTGGTTCCGGGCATCAGCCATCTCCTTTGTCTGCAGCTGTTTTTCTACACAAACACACTTCCATGCATCTTCTTTACTGAGGTCTGTGATTGCCTGAGGATCAGAGGCTCTAAAGAGCAGGCCTTTAATACCCTTTTCCCAACAGTAATAATAACCCCTGCAAAAATACTTGTCAGAAACAGATCTAGCACACTCAGGACTGGTTTTGCAGCTTATTGGAAGGAAGGTTCTTCTAACAAAACAGTGCCCCTCAGGATGACCCAGTTGGTGGCTCAGAGAGCTGTGTATCATCCCCAATGCCATGGACTTTCCCCAGTTGATGCTTTATGCAATCCTGAGCCACTTGAGGTAATTCCTCTCCTTTTGGGGAGATTTATACCCCAAAGATATATAGTTATCCTATACTCCCATTAGCAAGAGTGAATATTCCTATTAATGTCATGTAGCCTTTCCTTAGAGCATATGTCAGTCCTTCCAAACACTTACTCATTTTTTAAAAAAATTCTGAAGTCCCTCCCATAGGCTGACACCTTTTGGGCACAGATCTCCCCATGCAGAGTTGCCAGAGCTGTATAGAAATGGACTATCACCTTCCTTCCCCATGATATGATGCTGCTGCAACAGGAAGCCCAAAACTGCATTCACCTCATGCCATCACATCACATTGCAATTTCAGATGTAATTTGCTATCCGCTATCTCCCTTAGGTCGCGCTCGGCATTATTGCTTCTGGATTTCTCCTTACCTTTGAATGTACGTGTTGTGTATTATTTTACTCCACTTCTACATTGATTAGCTTGCATTTGTCAATGACATTTCATTTTGATATTTCCTAGCCAGATGTCTGACCTCTTGAGGTCATTTGCTCTCTGTGGTGTTTACAACAATTTCACATAAAACACAATTTTCAAACAACCTGTTTTTTTCTTCCTTCTAATGCATAGAGCAGGCTAGAAATGTTTTCTTGTATTGCTACCTTAGAAGTAAGAGGAATATCAATTCTACTCTTTTCTGCTTTGACTGGAGGACTTCTTTGGGGTCTTACATGACTTTCATTGGTTGGTCTCCCACCTTTATCACCTCAGGTCAGATTTTTAAAGCTATTTAGGTGCCAAAAGATACTGGTAGGCACCTAACGGGATTTTATGTGGTTTATGCTCTTAGTTCTGGAATTCAGGGGTTCAATCACGGGCAATGGTATTTTGAGTGCTGATACACCCTGGGGTCAGATGGCATCATTTGAATGTTTGTACAGAGATAGGTATCGTGGTTTGGAACAAAAGGGGGTGGGATAGCTCAGTGGTTTGAGCATTGGCCTGCTAAACCTAGGGTTGTGAGTTCAATCCTTGACAGGGCCACTTAGGGAACTGGGGTAAAAATCTGTCTGGGGATTGGTCCCCCTTTGAGTAGGGGGTTGGACTAGATGACCTCCTGAGGTCTCTTCCAACCCTGATATTCTATGAAAAGGGGTAGAATTGCTACCTGATAACTCCATTGACTGCAGTGGAGATAGAGCAGGGATGTCCTTGGCACAAAGGGGCTGGATTTTTACAAGCACTAAGAGCCAGATTCACAACATTAATTAGGCCCCTAAAAAGGCAGATAAGCATTTAGTGGGATTTTCAACAGCACGAAAGCTGGTTAGGCACCTAAGTCCCCTTCACTTCAATGGGCATTAGACATCTAGCCTTCTTAGGTGCTTTTGAAAAATGCACTAGGTGCCGATCTTCACCCGTAGGCATCTAATAACTGTAACAATCTGGCCCCTATCTCTTGTGTAGCGCTTTTCATCCATGGCTATTAAAGCACGTTAGGTACGTATCATCATCCCAGAATGGTGGGGCTGTTGAATCTCTACCAAAGGATTTCCTTTTTCAAAAGTGTTAGCTCTTGGTAGCAAACAAGAAAGATATTTAAACCGTCTGTATAAAAATCCCTTCTCAATTCAATGGCTCTTGTGATGCCATCAGTGATGTGCCCTCAGTGTATGCCAGGAATGTATTGCATACCCCAGGACTTGCTGTGCCTGCAGGACAATTCCATCAGGCTCCTGAATGTGTGAACAAAATGGCGTCCTCCACACAGCGTGATCTGGCATGCGCTGTACATAAAAGGTCACATCACATGAAGGATGCTATTGTGCATGCAAGTGTACAGTTGCATACCTGACTAAAAATGTCATGGCACATCCCTGGAGGCCATCATTTCACTAGTTCTCCATTTAGTATAGATCTTGCATCCTACACAAAACCTGACATTCTAATTTTAAAACAAGTAACGCTCCCTCTCCTTGGCCCCCTCCCCCCGCAATAAAACCAAAACAACCTTTTAGGATGAGCCCAATCTTTTTCCAGAGAGTAATTTGGTCAACTCTAGGGTCTCTTTGCTAACACAAAAAAGGAAGCTATCTGAAGCCTGCATCCCAAGCAAGGGGAAAAAAATTAGTAGGGAAGGGTTGCAGAGCAAACTGGATGAACAAGCATCTCAAACAGTTTATTCAGAGAAAGAAGAAAGCCTACAAGGAATGGAAGATGCGAAGGATCATCAAGGAAAGCTGCCTCTTGAAGGTCAAAAAGTATAGGGAAAAGGTGAAAACTGCTAAAAGCTAGGCAGAGTTGGAACTTGGAAAGGAAATTAAAACCAATAATAAAAGGTTCTTTAGCCATATAAATAAAAAGAAAACAAGGAAAGAAGAAGTGGTATTGCTAAGCATTGAGGCTGGAGTGAAGATTAAAGATTATCTAGGCATGGCTCAACACCTAAACAAATACTTGGCCTCAGTTTTTAATAAGAGTATTGAGGAGCTTGGGAGCAGTGGCAGGTTGGCTAATGAGAACAAGGATATAGAAGTAGAAATTACCACATCTGAGGTGGAGACCAAACTCCCCAATCTTAAAAGGACTAAATAATGAGGAATAGATAATCTCCATCCAAAAATATTAAAGGAACTGGCAGATGAAATTGCAAACTCAATAGCAAGTTTCACATGGGAAATTATTAGTTAAATTGGAGAAGATGGGGGCAAAAAACCCTAACTTTTTTAAAGACTGACCTTGATAAGGTTATGGAGAGGGTTGTATGATAAGATTGCTTACAATGGCAAATGGCCCATCCACGACTGCTATTAGCAAATATCACCAACAGCTGGAGATGGGATGCTAGATCGGAAGGTTTCTGAATTACTACAGAGAATTCTTTCCCAGGTATCTGGCTGGTGGGTCTTGCCCACATGCTCAGGGTCTAACTGATCGCTATATTTGGGGTCAAGAAGGAATTTCCCCAGGTCAGCTTGGCAGAGAACTGGTTTTTTGGGGGTTTTTTTGTTTTTTGTTTTGCCTTCGTCTGCAGTGTGAGGCGTGGATCACTTACTGGTTTGAGCTAAATAGTGGACTCTCTGTAACTTGAGGTCTTTCAAATCTTGATTTAAAGGCTTCAGTAACACAGCCAACAGTTATGGCCTACTACAGGAGTGGGTGGGTGAAGTTCTGTGGCCTGCAATGTGCAGAAGGTCCGACTAGATGATCATGATGGTCCCTTCTGACCTTAAAGGCTATGAATATGAGCTGCTTAATGTAATCCATGCAATGTAAGTGTGCATGTTCCATGCCTAACCACTAGAGGGCATCTGTATGTAGCAAGATCCCTAATGGTGGAACAGTAGACTGTGGTGGAGGAAGAAGCAACACACCAGCTGAATAAATAAGCAGGTTGCTTAGCTCTCTGCCCATATCCTAATTGGCAAGTTCCTGGGTTTAGATGTTACAGATCTAACAGTGGCAACGAGGAGGCTGGGCTCATGCTGCAGCTGTTGTTTTAACTGTTGTCCAGTATCAGGAGCCCATGAGTGCAGCCTGGCTAAAGGGTGATGGAGCTGTTGCAGTATATGCCTTACTGAGGGAAGGAAGGGAGGACACACTATCACTGTAGCTAGACAAGGCATGTGAGGTGGCTTCAACAGCCTAACTAAGATTTAAAGAGGCAAAACAGTTAGCTACTTCTTAGCAAATGTTAACTCGCTAGAACTTGGAGCTAGCAATCTCCTTGGCATGTGAGGCATCACCCTATGGAATTGGAGCAGTGATCTCCCACGTGGTGCCTGATGGTCAGGAATGACATAACGCTTTCAGTGCCAGATCTCTAAGTCCAGCAGAACACAATTATGACCAGACAGACCATGAAGCCTTGAGTCTGATCTGGGGAGTTAAGAAATTTGGTCATTATCTGCATAATAGGAATTTTATGCTCATGACAGATCATAAGCCCTTGTTGTCCATTTTTAACCCCAAAGGGCGCATTCTGAAAATGGTCATTGTTCATGTTCAGAGATGGACTTTAGTCTAGAGAGCCCATACCTTTGATGTCAAATTTAACGGAATGGCTCAACTTTGTAATGCTGATGGGTTATCACAACTATCATTGTTGTATACAAGCTCCACGCCACAATGGAAGTCACCCACATAGCTTCAAACAGCGAATGAGCACACCTAGTGCCTCCCACATCCAATTTCTGGATGACTCCAGACCATCTAGCAGAGTCACCCAGCCCGGCTGCGTCAAGACTACAGACACACCCCAAAACAAAACTAGCTAGCGAACAGGAACATCAAACGGGAGTTTTGTGAGGGTGTTCTCCAGATGAAGGAAGAGTGACTATGCAACCCTAGGGATGAGTTTGTTGTCTAATAGTTTGTTTGTTGCTGTGTGCCTGTTTGATGGAAGTTTATGGTGAGGGAGCTTGGGAACGGATATACCTAACAATCTCTTAATTTAGGCCCCCTTCCCCCAAGAAAAACAACCCCTCCCCCAAAATACCTCCAAACCTCAAAGAACAAACAAACAAACAGAGAGTAAAAATAACACAGACAAAGTCCAGTAGAAGAACGGGGGCTATCCAGTTTATTGCACTGAATGCAGGATGGATGATTACCTGCCTTGTGGGCAGGTGGCATATGTTTGCATTCAGTGCAGGCAACTCATGGCCCTCAGAGACTGAGTATGGGCTCTTGAGACCAGAGTGGCTGAACTGGAGGAGCTAAGAGAGACAGAGAGGTACATAGACGAGACTTTCTGGGACACAATAGAGTGGTGCCATCCCCAGTCTGACAGCCTATTGAGGAGGATAAAAACAACAAGGAGTCTGGTGGCACCTTAAAGACTAACAGATATTAGTCTTTAGTATTGAGGAGGATGAAAGTCTTGGGGAAGGGGAACATCAATCGGGAGCAAAGGGGGGACTCTCCTTCCAGATGATGTCATGGTCTCCTCTAGCACTGAAGATACCTCTCTGAGGGAAGGGACCCTGGTTATTAGGAAGAGACAAGGCTGTTGTGGAGAAGGTAAATGAATACTTTACATTGTTCTTCACAGAAGAGGATGTGGGGGGAGGTTCCCACACAAGAGTCAGTCTTTTTAGGTGATAATCTGAGGAACTGTCCCAGATTGACACGTCAACTGAAACAAATTGATAAATTATTCAGTAATAAGTCACCAGGACCAGATGGTATTCACCCAGAGTTCTGAAGGAACTCAAATATGAAATTGCAGAACTACTAACTGTGGTTTGTAACCTATCATTAAAATTAGCCTCTGCACCAGATGATTGGAGGATAGCCAATGTAATGCCGATTTTTAAAAAAGGCTCTAGAGGTGATGCTGACAATTACAGGCCAGTAAGCCTAACTTCAGTACTAGGTAAACTGGTTGAAATTATAGTAAAAAACAGCATTATCAGACACATAGAGGAACACAATATAGTGGGGAAGAGACGACACAGTTTTTGTAAAGGGAAATCATGCTTCACCAATTCATTAGAATTCTTTGAGGGTATCAACAAAGCTGTGGACACGGGTGAGGTGGCAAAATTTGCAGATGTGTACAAAATTATGTGAGATAGGTAAGTCCAAATCTGACTGCAAAGAGTTACAAAGGAATCTCACAGAACTGTGTGACTGGGCAACAAAATGGCAGATGAACTTCAATGTTGATAAATGCAAAGTAATGCACACTAGAAAATATAATCCCAGTTATACATACAAAATGATAGGACCTAAATGATCTGTTACCACTTAAAAAAGAGATCTTGGAGTCCTTGTAGATAGTTCTCTGAAAAGATTTTCTTAATGTGCAGCAGCAGTCAAAATAGCTAACAGAATGTTTGGGGCCATTAGTAAAGGGAGAGATAATGAGACAATACATATTATATGCCACTATATAAATCCATGATACGCCCTGTAGAAAGTACAGAACCACCAACAGGCCCGCCTAGAGGTTAGGCAGGAGTAGGCAGGGCGTCTTCCCACTGAAAGCATTGCCATTGTCCGGTCCTTCCGTGCCCCCGCCTCCAGGGTTTCCAGTCCTCCACTTTAGTACAGGGATTTGGGGGTGGGGGGCACTAGGCCCTTGAATAGTCAAGGCCTTTTCCAGCTGGTCTCTCTCTCTCTTAGTTGAAGATTCCTGCTGCTGTAACATCCTCTCAGAGTGGGTAGAGGAGGCTGGGCCCACCCACTCCACCGGGCTCCAGTCCAGGGCCCAATGGTGAGCAGCTACACTCAACACCTTGAGGTGCTATGCTGCTGCCCCCTTGGACTCCTTTCTAACCCTGCCCCCCTTAGCTTTCCAGCGTAAATCACTCCAATCAAATCTCAGACCTGCACACTCTATACCCTGCCTCTGCTTTGTGGGTTTGCACAGGACTGCATTGTCAGGTCTCAGGCAATCAGCTCCTGGGATGTACTTTCCCCTCATGGCAGCCGTCTGCTCCCTGTCACTGCCTGCCTCGGAATTGTTCTGCTCCACTTTTAAAAGCACTATCCAGCTTGTGAAGGCCTTGTAGGTGTGTCTGGGTGGGGCCTTCTGGGCTCAGACCTGTTCCTTAACTCTTTGCTTTTCAGTGTGGGGTTTGTAAACCTCATCACATGCTCACACCGTGTGCAGTTCTGGTCACTCCATCTCAAAAAAGCATATTAGAATTGGAGAAAGTACAGAGAGGAGTAACAAAAATGATGAGGGGTATGGAACAGCTTCAATACAAGAAAGAGATTAAAAAGGACTGTTAAGCTTAGAAGAGAAACGACTAAGGAAAGATATGATAGAGGTCTATAAAATCATGAATAGCGTGGAGAAAGTGAGTAAGTGTTATTTATGCTTTCACAAGAACCAGGGGTCACCCAATGAAATTAATGGGCAACAGGTTTAAAACAAACATAAGATAGTACTTTGTCACACAACACACAGTCAACCTGTGGAACTCATTGCCAGGGGATGTTGTGAAGGCCAAAATTATAATTGGGTTAAAAAAAGAGAACTGGATAAGTTCATGGAGGATAGGTCCATCAATGGCTATTAGTCAAGAGGGTCAGGGACTCAACCCCATTTTCTGCATGTCCCTATATCCCTGACACCAGAAGCTGAGACTGGACGACTGGAGATGGATCATTCGATAATTGCCCTGTTCTGTTCATTCCCTCTGAAGCATCTGGCACCTGCCACCGTCAGATGCCAGGATACTGGGCTAGATGGATCATTGGTCTGACTCAGTATGGCCGTTCTCAGGTTCTTAAAATCAAGAATCTGTATATCCTCCCCATTGTTTCTTCCCTTATTTACACAGGAAATGCTGCAGTGAAAGCACATGCATTACACTAGCAGCTGATGAGTCATATTCACTAGGGTTTTAGCCACTATTGGTGTATGCCAACTTGGTGTTAGGGGGATGCTAAGGCAATATTATGTTTAACTCCATTACACTCCCCGACTTCCTGAACCTCAGCTGTACTCTTTGCTGAAGTACAGGTTAGAGTTCTATGTTTTCAAGATTTTTCAAAAACCATTACATAGCGTTAAACCTCGGGGCTATTATATGTAACCCCCTGAAAAGTTGGTAATAAGTCATAGTTCCAAATCAACTTCAAAGAGAAAGTGCCGTAGCTTTTCTTAGTAAACAAACATTTCCTGCACACAGAACAGGTTAATAATATTTGGAATATGATGAATAACTCAAAAAAATCTTTAAGGCCATAAATCTACGGGTCTTCTTTATACAGACTTCTCTATTTTGTTATTATTGAACATATTTAAATATAAGGTTGGAGACTTCAGAACTGGAGGAGAATGGCTGCATCTCAGTTCTTTTCCACACACTTCAGAGCCCTGTCAGGAAACAAATGCTCCACAGCTAGCAGCATTCTAGCCCTTTGTTTAATAGCTGACTGGTCTTCAGTTGCTGGTGAAACAGAAATGTGTAGCCTGTATTCAATGTGGTACAATTATGGGGATCAGCATGCAAAATATCCAATCTCTGGATTTTTAGAAGACTTCATGTTACTCAGCATCTTCTCCCCGGTGAAGTCAGGTAAGAATTTACAAACCATCACCACGTGCTACCCCATTCTCTCTTTAGTGGAGATAAAATCCCAGTTTAAAGCAGTTCACTAATAGTTAAATTTAAATTCCATAGGTTGTATAACCTCTAGGGGTGACCAATGTCTCTAGGTCCTTAACAGACACCAGAGTTGACCAAACATTATTCGAATGGAGGACTTCCCTAGCACATAAAGCCAGAACAGCACTCAGGGACTGGGACCTTGCCATCATAGCAGATGCAGCTCTTGATCCTGCAGGGATCAGGCACTGAATTCACAGCTGTCTCTAATACCTATATTTATAACCTTCCCCCTGAGACCTAACTGGCTCAGTTTTCAAATGGGGAATATGTGGGCAACCTGCAAGACTGCTTGCCTACAACAAAATCTATATTGCTACAGAAACGGCTACTGAGCATGTCAAATAACTGCCACACCCTTCCTCTGGGTGTTTCTGGGCCCTTTTAGCTGAGATGCCGTGCTCTGCACTCTATATGTGCAGAAACACAGAGTATTCTGTTAAAATCCACATCCCCTCCCCACTGCTCCTTTCCCTTTCTTTGGGCCAATATGTATATCTCAAAGGCTGCCTAGGGAGCATGTGGTTTACACTAGCACCCCTTGAACATGAGTGAGAGGGTTTTGTGTATGAGTAGGGATCCAGTTAACAAGAACAATCAAGCTATACCACGAGTTAACTTTGCAGTAAAGAGAAGCCCAAGGGGGCTTGATTTTCAGAAAATGCTGAGCATGCACCATCTGAAAAATCAGGCCTCTTTAATATCTCAAATTTGGCACTTGAAGTCACTAGTCACTTGTGAACATCTTGGCCAGTAATGCCTTTATATGCTGAAATACATCCTTCTTAATTTGCTCCTGACTGTTGTATGGTTTTCCTTGTTTTCCAAGGAACCAGTTCCACAATGACATACTGCTAGTAAAAATTTATCTTTTTTGTAAGGAGTCCTTTTTGTAAGGAGTCCTTCACCAATTTTGTCCCATTCTGCTTCATTTAAACCTTTTAACAGAATTGTTTAATTTCTGTTCTGCTTGTCAGTGACTATCTGCAATACTTTGAAAGTTTAAAAATAGAAACGTTACAAACAAGCTATCTCGTAGTACCAATTCAGCTCGAACAATACTAAGTCAGCTCCTGTAAAAATTGCCTCTGCACAAAGAGGACGTCTGAGAGTGTCTCTTTTTCTTTTCCCTCCCTTTGTTAAACTTAAATGGAAGTTGATGGGGAGGAGAGAAAAAGAAGAGGGTAATAATTTATTTGCCAATGAAATGCTCTCCTACAGGAACATGTCCATTTCAGTGAAATTTTGTTTAAAAGAATTGACTTTGATAAAAAAATTCATTTAGAAAAAATTCAATATTTCATGCTGATTTTGTCATTTCATTTTTAAATTATTTTTATTTTGAAATGTATATTATAGTATATTATTTTTATTATTTTGATAGAATTTTATGTTATCTTTTTATTCTTATCTTTATTTTATGTATGTGATACCAATTACAATAGGAAATTACCAACTACTAAGCCAATTTCTGCTCACCGATTAGAATAAAAATAAAACTACAAATGGCCAGTTACAAAACCAGCTGAGCAAATCAGCTACTAATTGAGCAAACCAATTACAACTAGAACACCATTTAGTTACCATATGCAATAACAAGTAGCAATTAAAATGCCACTTACTAATTAGAATACCAATTACAATAGAAATTACCAATTAATAAAATAGAATATAAAATAAGTATAAAATGGCAAAATATAATAGTCTAATTTTTTTGACTTTTCTGTTATAATGTAATATAACATTAAAGTAAAAACTGAATGTTTTCTCAGGAAATTTATTCCATAGGAAATTTTTGATATTTCAGTTTCTTGTTCTGATTTAGAATGAAAAAGATTTTGAAATGTCAGAAGTTCCTTCAGAATAGAGATTCTGAGTTCTGACCAGCCTGTCTTTGGCTAACACCAGATGCCTCAGAGGAAGGTGCAAGAACCCCTCAATGGGTAAACATAGGATAATCTGTACTAAGATCTCATACTAATCTGCAAAAGTTAGAGATTGGCATAAACTCTGAGGCCATGAGGGTTTTTTATCTGTTCCAAAGCTCTTTGCTTGCATTTCTGTTTTCTGGATATATTTTCTGATTTCTGGATATTCTTGTTATCCATATAAACAGCCAATCCATTGTTGAATCTTGCTAAATTCTTGGCCTCAGCAACATGCTGTGGCAATAAATTCCATGGTCTAATGTGCTGAGTTTAAAAGTATTTAATCAATTTTTAATCTGCTATCTTTCAATTTCATTGAATGTCCAATATTCTTATATTGTAAGTCAGAGAGCAGATGCGCCAATGGTCCATTACCTTTGAATGGAGCCAAACTTTCAGCTGTATCTGTAAATATCTATATCTATATATATATATAAAATTCAGCCTCCTTGTGCATATACATTGTGATACATGAGTTTTAATTGTTATCATATTTTACATTTTTTCCACAAGACGTACAGGATGGATGGTGTTCACTGAATGGATTTTATGAATATGATATTTCTTTTAATCTTCATCATTCAGCATGTAGCTCCAGGTTGACATCCGCTCTGGATGTAAAGTCTGCAGCATATTCAACAGAGTTTGATTAAACGGCTGAGGGTCACCTTGTGGGAGATAAGGCATTGGGCTGGATTTTTTAATTCCTGCTATCCTCAGAGCCTCCTTCAGAAGGTGACTCTCAAAGTCCCATCTCTGGAGTGTATCTGAGCTGGGAACCCATACACTGAAAAATATTTCTCCCACAACACTCAAGCGACAGTGGTGGCCTTCCGCTCACATGTGGGATATGCGTGCGCATACTGTGTAAAATGGTCAGTCACTACTAAAATGTTCCCGACATTCTTTCTGTCCACTTCTAAAGACAAGAAGTCAATACATACGACCTCCAAATGTTTGTTGCTGGTGATATTCTTCAGATATGCAGCTTGAGGGAGCAGAGTTTTCCTTTGAACACACCAAGCGCATGTCTCACATTTCCTGCGAACGTCATCAGCCATTCCGGGCCAATAAAACCTACTCTGAACAAGTTCTAGGGTTATGTCCATTCCCAAATGTCCAAAGTCATCATGCAGGACCCTCATGGCCAGGGCTCTGTACTCTTTTGGTAGCACTAATTGTGTTTATTGATTCTGTAAAGGATCTGACTTGGTTTGGTGCAGCACTTCCTGAATCAGTTTCAGTTTGCTCCATTCTCTCAATAGTAGTTTACCCTGGAGGGTGGGGTGGGTGGATGGAATAATTGCAGTTGGGTTTAACCCCTCCTTCTTCGCAACCAGAGTTTCATGAATATCATTATCTTGCAGCTGGGCTTCTTGCCAGTCAGCAGCATTGAGCATGGGCGATGGAGATTGGTCCAACACAGTATAGTTCACTGAGACAGAAGGCACACATTCCTGGGAGGCAGGCCCAGAGTTTCTGCAACACAGCCATGAAGGCTGTCATGATCCACTGACTCTTGACAACTCACACTGCAAATAGCTCTCACTCCATCCATAGGAATCACAGCCACTTCCAATGCCTGCAGATGCCGGGACAATGTATCCACATCTACATTGCTTCTCTCTGATTGACACTGAATGCTGAACTTGTAGCTAGCCAAGGCAGCCAGCCATCTTAGCCCTGTAGCATCCAGGTTGGCACTTATTAACATGTAAATAAGTGGATTGTTGTCTGTCATACTTGAAACTGAGCACAATACAAGAAGTCTCAAAACTTCTCAGTGATGTCCCATTTTAAGCCCAAAAGCTCCAGATTGTGGATGGGATAGCGAGTCTCACTATCAGACAGTCCTTGTCTGGCAAAGGCCACAGCTTTATGTTTCCCTTAAACGTCCTGGTATAGGACTGCTCCCAGACCCTCCAAACTGGCATCCATATGTAGGATAAATGGCTTGCTTGGGTCAGCAAAGACTAGGACTAGAGCATAAGCTAGGCAATTAATGAGTTCTCAAAAAGGCTTTTCACATATCTCATCCCACTGTGGTACAAATGGTTCTAAAGGGCCATAGTGTCTCTGATCAGGAGACTTTGGGGACCTCTCCTTACACTTGGTCTTAGATTTGTTCTTGCTGGACTGGTATCCCCTGGTGAGATAATTCAGAGACTTTACAATGGTAGCATAATTCTTCACAAACCTGCAAGAAAGGTCTTGAACTCTGCATGTGATTATTTGGGCATGGCCATGTAGTGAGTTCCTCTATTTTATCTGGATCAGTACTCACACCCTCTTGGGACACAATGTGACCCACGCACTTCGCCAGTGTTCTGCAGAACTGGCATTAATCAATTGAAAGCTTCAGTGCATAGGCTTTTCAGTCTAGAACTTTAAGAATTCCTTCTTCATGTTCTTCCAAGGTTCTTCCAAACATAATCAGGTCATCTGAATAAACCAAGACTCCCAGAGGGATCTGGTAGTATCCACTTTGAAGACCCAATACTGAGAACAACTGGTGTACTGGTCAACTACAGTGCGCTTATATAGTGTGCAGTAGTCAATACACATCCAGATTTTCCCATTCTTCTTGTGGACCACCGCAATGGGGGAGGCATATGGGCTATGGGGCTCTATAATGATACCATTCTCAATCAGCTTGTGAAGATGGTGCTCCACAGGTCTTCCATGTCTGAAAGAGCGATCTTCCTAGATTGCTCCCTGAAGGGTTATGAGTCCTGTAGCCTGATATTGTGTTCCACTCCTTTGGCACATCCCAATTCCCACTCATGCAGTGAGAATACCTTGGATCTTTCACAAAGTCTTCCTCATATGATCCTTCCCATCCTTGGACAACAGTGAATCTCTGAAATCAAACTTTGCAGGATCTTTTGCTAGAACCTCAGGTTCACACGGGTATCAAAGAGGTCTGCTATCTTCTGCTCTTGTTTCACAGCAACATCACGTCCTGTTTCATTAGCAATCAGAATGACCACCTTTTCCTGGGCTTCTGCAGGCAGGGTTGTGACTCCACTGGGGACCAGCACTCCTTCAGGGAGCCCTTCTTCAGCCAGCTGCTCTACCATTGCCAGTGTCCCTTTACTGCCTTTTAGGCAGGTACTCATGACAAGCACTTCTTGCTCAGTCATTGCACACACTGCTAAGGGGGTCAGCCCTACGTACCTCAGTGCTCCCATTGGTAGCTTAGACATCTCCTTTTGAGTGTTCTCAGTTTTTCTATAGGCTGCAGCACAATGCGTATGGATCATCAGGGTATTTAGGTATTGGTCCCCAGCTTGCTATTAGCCCCGGCTCGTTTATTACACACCTTCCAACTTCTGCAACTAATGATCCACCAGTCCTACAGACAACAGCCACCTTTACCGTGTAAGCCTGATTCATCTCCACTGCAGGTCTGTCTTGGGCACTAAATGAGGGAGGAGTCCTGTGGAAAAAATAGCCTGTGATTGTTACATACAGACCATGTAATTGTGTAATTAAAGACTATATCATAATGAATATGCACAAGGGGGGCCAAGGATTGAACAGGCAACTGTAATTCTGGCATTTCCTAACTTTTGAGTGCTTGACATCACAACTTTAATGCTCCTTAGTTTTTTTTTAATGTAAATAGAAATAGATAAGGACAAAGAAAACTGTGCCTCTTCCAAGTCAATTTTTGTACTCAATTCTGACATTAAAATACTGGGCAGAGTTTGAACTCTGAGGGAAGACAGAGAGAGAACTTGCCTATCTGAGACTTGCCAAAATTAGTGCAGTGAGCTGAAAATGTTAGATGAGCTTTAAATACAGTCTACTCCAACAGGCCAAGTAAACAACTTCTGTGGTTATTCTTTCTTTAGTCACTAAAATAATAATACTAATTAACACATAAGTCCTAAATGATGCTTTTCATGGGTAGATCTCAAAGCACTTTTCAAAGGAGGTGAGTACCATTTTACAGATGTGGAACTGATGCACATAGATGGGGAAGTGACTGGCTCAGGGTCACCCAGAAGGCCAGTGGCAAAGCTGGGAATAGAACATAGGTCTCTCCTAAGTTTCAGTCTAGGTTTCCATCCACTTGACCACACTGCCTTCCAGCGACTAGATAAAGGTACCCTTATTTTCAGTGTTAGAAAAAACTGGATTCATGATCATAAAAAGCAAATCTTTTCAGAGAAAATAAATCTGCATTTGGATATAGTTCCCATTGCCATCACTGAGGGCTGCATACATATCTGCATGGGAAGAATCTGATCTAGAATACTGTACCAATATTTTTTTTTAGTGGAATGGTATCTAGGAAGGAGGAATTCTGCTTCAACTCTTACCTTCTATTTCCTACCTTCCAAAGCTAAAATAAACCACACTTTGCCTGATATGGTGTACAAGGGATCCATCACAACGTTGACTAGACATTAGCCCTAGAAAGTGAAAGCCAGGTCCAACCAACTTAGAATTGCCCTCTTCAAAACTCTACATGAAAAAAGGCACGAAAGAGCATTTTCTGTTCTTGCATAATATATGGAGAAAAAGTTGACAGACATTTTTAAGTGTCTTTATTACTTGCTTTTCATAGAGGGAACCAGTTTGGTGGGCTTGTCCCTAATATTGAGTTGCATCTTTTTTCCATGGACTGTGTACTTGTTAATCATACAGACAAGATATGTGTACTATGATGATGAATGCAGTGTAAAACCTCTATAGAACAGAATACAGACACAGAGAACTGGGATGCAGCATTCAGAATCAGAACCAACAGAAAACATTCCACTCGTTTGTTGTATAGTTGTGACAGTGTCCCCGGGGTACAACTTGGAACTGTCAGAACACTGTGCCTCCTTAACTCTCTCACCTGGGTTGTCTCTCACAAAGCTATGCCAGTGACAAGCAATGAAACCCCTCCATGGGTTGTGATCATTCAGCTATCAACATGAGGAGCCATGCACCCGGCTAAATTGCATGAATACTCCCTGAGCTACTCATAAATCACACAGAGAGAGGCACCAGTAGATCACCCCACCTCCCAGACTTCCACCCCAGAAATATACCGTGTTACACTGCTCAAGGTTCCCTTGGACAGTACAAGCTCATTAATAAGTTCACCATTTCTCCATAGGAAAATGGACATACACAAGCCTTTGTTAACCTGACCTGAGATTCCCTGAGCACTTCCACCAAAAATGCAGTGTTTAGGTAAAGTATAAAAGAGATCTATTAATTACAGAAAGATAGATTTTAAATGATTATAAGTAGCAGGCATAGAGATCAAATTTGGTTACCTTAGAAATAAAAATAGAAACACAGTCTAAATTCTAACTTTAACAGACTCAGCAAGATTTGAATCAAACAGTCTCTCACCCCCGCTGAATGTTCCAGGCAGCTCACAGTTTTCAATACTCAAACCGAACTCCTTTCCAGCCTGGGACCAATCTCCCAACTTCAAAGTCTTTGTCGTCCAAAGGATGTTTCAGGTGTTCAGATTGGGGGTGGGAAGGAGAGGCCAAGTGATGATGTCACTGCCCTTCTTTTATACTTTCTTCCAGCTGCTAGAAAGATCCTTGTTGTGATCTGGTTAGGCCTCCTCATTGTGTACGTATCTTCTCTGAGAAGGCTCTGGGATAGTGGATTCTTCTTGAGCCATTATTGCCTGTCTGGCCAGTGATGGCTGCTCCTTTGTTGGTGTTGCCCAACCTCACAACATATTTCAGTAACAAATATAGCAATACTTCATAGCTTCACATACAATGCTAGTACATAGACTTCAACAAGATATTAATGTTCAACAGAGTAAGACTTTTAAAATGATACCTCACAAGGTATAATTTGTACAAAACATCTCCTAATCATATGAAGTGGTGAATATAGCAGTTCCAGGGTGCTACTTTGAGGTACATAGTGTCCCAATAGTGTAAGACCAAAATACTTGCAGGGAATCCTGTGTTGTGAAATCTTCTGTGTTTTTTTTCCTTATTGCATTTAAGATTAATGAATGCTTTCTCATGTTCATGTTGTGTTTGTGAAACAGATGGAATTTTAAGTGTAGGAGCTGTAATAAAATGTGTTGATCACCATGACAAAACATTCATTATTGGCTGTCAGAGGAATACAGAACACGGAAACTTGGCTCTCACATAGTTTGCAAGCATAAATGTGTGATTTATTTAGCAGTGTAAAAGGTAATGGAGTAGGCTGTCAAATCTACAAACCATATTTTTGTTTGTCCTGCAATGCTGCCTATCTGCCTTATAATCTGACATAAGGAACTAGTCATTCCCATTTGTTAGGGTGCTTTCTTTTTTGTTAAAAAAAAAAAGGATCTTTGTAGAAGAGGTTGTTTTGTTTTTCTTACTATAAATCCATCTGCAACATGCTATGACAAAGTGAACCTGTTTAGAGTTCTTCTCTTGAAAGTATCAGAATGGAATCTGGTATTTATAGTTGCAGTGATTTTGATTTTAGTGAGATTTTCCCCTATGTGTCAGAGCCAGGACAAGGTCTAGATGTCATTTAAGTCATCAAGATAGGGTTTAAGTGAGACTTAAATTGTGCATATGTGATGGTTGCCATCTTGGCCCACACACTGGGGATTGAACCAGAGCTAAAAGCAGAAGTAGCTACTGCATAAGTTAAAGAGTCAAGACTTTTTTAAGGGGTGCTGTAACAGACTCATAGCCGCTGTGGGTCCCACACAGTGGTGGGTCTATAACACACTCACTGGGGGGGGGGAGTTATATACAGACCATGTGGTGACTCTCAGCGCATGGGAGAATTTCACTCATCAAAAGTATCTAATTTCTCCTTTCACTGTTACCAGAACAAGTCCCCACCCTTGGGACACACCTGTAGAAGCTACAGAAGCCAGAACCCTCCGACAATCTTGAACCACACAGGCTCTTTACGCCCCTACCCTGAGAGATGGAGCAATCCAAATTAGGGTATATAAGTGCTGTGGCTTCACATACACCCTCAGTTCCTTACATCTTGTTAGGCTCCAAGGAAATGGGGCTGGAGGCGTGGATTTGTACCAATAATCTACTCAGAGAACTCAAATTATGGGTAAGTAACTCTTCTTTGCCCTCTTTATTTCTGAAAGTACCTCTGCAGGGATCTGCCATGCACAATATGCACTGTTGATACAAATTTGTAGGCACGGCTCTCTGGTGAAACACTACAGTCACAGATTCCTGTTTAAAGATATAGTTGTCTCTGAGGGGAATACAATCCTATTTAATGTGTAGTACATGGGTGCTGATAAAATTATTGAAATAAATACCTTAGTGAGGAGAGAACGTATGAAATAAAATGTCTGAGTCAGTACTGATACACTGGACCATCACGACAATGAAACTCACGTAAGCACAGAAGAATGGGAGAGATGCAAGTTGCCATACGTATGTAACAAAGGCTGTAGAATTATATTACATTGGCCCAAAGTTGAATGAAGTGAAGTGGGACGGCTAGGAGGAGCACAGGGAGTCATTTATGGATCATAGTTCAGGGATGCCTGGCCCTGGCACAAAATAGCTTATGTGACAAAAAGTGGCCGTAGAGGACCAGAGTGTTTGGCTCATTAGATTGTATTATTGGAGAAAGAGTATGTGATCGTGTAACTAGGCTACAAGGCATATTCATAGCAGTTGCCACATTGGATCAGATCCATCCTGCATCTAGTCCAATATCTTATCTCTGACAGGAGCCAGCAGCAGATGCTTCAGAAGAAGGTGCAAGAAACTCCATAATGGACAATTATGGAATAACCAGCCCATAACTGAAGTTCCTTCATGTGTCTGGTAGTGAGGGTTATATTCCTCAAACATTTTTATTCTAGGTAGTGGAACTCTGGATGTTGTCAGTTTCCATGTAGCTAGGGTGGCCAGATAGCAAGTGTGAAAAACTGGGACACTTTTTTGGGGGGGGGAGGGAGGGATAGGGGGGAAAATATAGTTGCATATACAGGTCTGTCGCATCTTACGCTGGGGTTACGTTCCGCAGTCAGCTCATAAAGCGAAAATCGCGTATAGTCAAAATTACATTGAGTGTAATGGCGGGCGGAATCACCCGCACTACAGGTACAGTATTTAAATTGTTATTTTTCTCTTTTTTTTGTTTTTGCCGTCCGCGTAAAGCTGAAATCGTGCATGTTAAATGCGCGTAAGATGCGACAGACCTGTATAAGATAAAGCCCCTAATATCGGGACGGTCCCGATAATATCGGGCTGTCTGGTTACCCTACATGTAACTTTCTGATCATTCTATGAATCCTCCTTTGTTCTTGGCATCAATGTCTTGTGGCACGGGTTCATTATATGTTGTGTATAAAAAGTATTTCTATTTATCAGTTTTAAATGTGTGGTGTTTCGGTTTCATTGAATGTAGTACTCTGGTTCCTATATTATGACAAAGAGTAAATAGAAGTGCCCAATTTAACTTCTCTGCACCTTCTTCTCTTCTGTATACCTGAATCATATTCACCTACTAGCCAAACTGAATCACCTCAATCTTTTTTACTTTCTCTTCTAATGGAAGCCTTTCCATTAATCATTTGCATCATCTGTCTGTGGAAGCTTTGTATTTCTGCTCTATCCTTTTTTTTAAACGGTGATCAGAATCACACACATCTGAGGTGAGGATCCACCTATTTACACACTGTTATTACATTAGCAGTGTCATTTTCTGTAGGTATCCTACCACTTCCTTTGGCTTTGAACCACCACTACACATTGAGCAGAGGTTTTAATTGAGCTATAACACACAGATTTTTTTTCCTGCCCGGTCTCAATAAAGTTGGAAGCCACCAGTGAATCTGAGTAGTTCAAATTACTCCATCCAAAGTCCAGTACCTTGCATTTTCCAACGCTCTGTCATCTGCAATCAAGCTGCCTATTTGTGATGGGTTGGATCACAGAAACCCTCTTGGGGCTGCCAACTGATGTGCCAAGACTACTTCTGCCCCTGCTTTCCTGCCCTGGCAGCTTAGGACTTCAGTGCCCTGCCTGGTTTGAGCCAGACCTGCTAGCCTGCTGCAAACCCAGACCCAGGATCTGAACCACGTCCCCTAACAGCTGTAGGCTTTACTGAAAGCAACTTACAGAAGTGTTCCTGTCTTTAACATTCAGATGTCCATCTCCCAATGGGGTCCAAACCCCAAATAAATCCGTTTTACCCTGTATAAAGCGTATACAGGGTAAACTCATAAATTGTTCGCCCTCTATAACACTGATGGAGAGATATGCACAGCTGTTTGCCCCCCCCCCCGTATTAATACATGCTCTTGGTTAATTAATAAATAAAAAGTGATTTTATTAAATACAGAAAGTAGGATTTAAGTGGTTCCAAGTAGTAACAGACAGAACAAAGTGAATTACCAAGTAAAATAAAATAGAACACGCAAGTCTATGTCTAAGAAACTGAATACAAATAAAATCTCACCAGTTACAGTAAGCTTTCTTTTACAGACTAGTCTCCTGCTAGTCTGGATCCAGCAATCACTCACACCCCCTGTAGTTACTGTCCTTTGTTCGTTTCTTTAAGGTATCCTTAGGGGTGGAGAGGCTCTCTCTTTAGCCAGCTGAAGACAAAATGGAGGGGTCTCCCAGGGGGTTTAAATAGACTTTCTCTTGTGGGTGGAGACCCCCCTCCTCACTCCTGTGCAAAGTCCAGCTCCAAGATGGAGTTTTGGAGTCACATGGGCAAGCCACATGTCCATGCATGACTCAGTTTTTACCAGCCAAGCCACATTCCTGTGAAAACGCAGATGTGGATTGGCATCTTCAAGTTCATTGTTGGTTTAAGTAGTTTTTGATTGGGCACTTAATTTGTACTTATCTCAAGAAGCTGACCAAATGCTCTACAAGGCTAGTTAAAATCAAGCCAGTACCCAGCCAATATTCATAACTTTGAATACAAAAATAATACCTGCATACAAATAGGATTAATAGATTCAGTAGATCATAACCTTTACATAGATATGTTACATGGCATATGTAGCATAAAACATATTCCAGTTATGTCATATATATACACTCATAAGCATATTTCCATAAAGTCACAGTATTCACCTAGCTTTTTAAGTCTCTGTGAAGTTTATTGCTGTCTTCGCTCATCCCATCTTCTCTAAATCACTGTGCACCACCTGAAATTTTGCCATTTCACTGTTCACCCCTTTTCCAGATCATTAATCATTTCCCTCCTACTATGGAATAGTGTCACTGTTGACCGCTTCCCATGTTGAAAATCGATCACTTACTCCTACTCTTTCTTCCCCATCTCTTGGCCAGTTTACCACTTGTGTAATTGATTCCAACACTGTGACCGCATTGATGACCTGGACCTTGTATCATAATGCATTTGGGCTGCAAATTCACCCATAACATAGGCATTTCCTGACTTCTGAGTACTGACCTATACAACCCTACTGTTGAATGAACACAGTTCCTTTGCATTTATTTAATAGTGAGAAGTGTAAGGTTATGCATTTAGGGATGACTAACAAGAATTTTAGTTATAAGCTGGGGACGCATCAGTTGGAAGTAACGGAAGAGGAGAAGGACCTCGGAGTCCTGGTTGATCGCAGGATGACTATGAGTCGGCAATGTGATGTGGCCGTGAAAAAAGCTAATGCGGTCTTGGGATGCATTAGGCGAGGTATTTCTAGTAGGGATAAGGAGGTGCTGGTTCCGTTGTACAAGGCACTGGTAAGACCTCATTTGGAGTACTGCGTGCAGTTCTGGTCTCCCATGTTTAAAAAGGATGAACTCAAACTGGAATGGGTTCAGAGAAGGGCCACTAGGATGATCCGAGGAATGGAAAACCTGTCGTATGAAAGGAGACTTGAGGAGCTCGGTTTGTTTACCTTAACCAAAAGAAGGCTGAGGGGGGATATGATTGCTCTCTTTAAATATATCAGAGGGATAAATACCAGGGAGGGAGAGGAATTATTTCAGCTCAGTACTAATGTGGACACGAGAACAAATGGATATAAACTGGCCGTCGGGAAGTTTAGGCTTGAAATTAGACGAAGGTTTCTAACCATCAGAGGGGTGAAGTTCTGGAACAGCCTTCCGAGGGAAATAGTGGGGGCAAAAGACCTCTCTGGCTTTAAGATTAAGCTTGATAAGTTTATGGAGGGGATGGTTTGATGGGATAACGTGATTTTAGTCAATAGGTCAATAACGTGCCATCGCTGGTAATTAGTAACAATGGTCAATGATGGGATATTAAAAGTTACTACAGAGAACTTTTTCCAGAGGGTCTGGCTGGAGAATCTTGCCTGTATGCTCGGGGTTCAGCTGATCGCCATATTTGGGGTCGGGAAGGAATTTTCCTCCAGGGTAGATTGGCAGAGGCCCTGGAGGTTTTTCGCCTTCCTCTGCAGCATGGGGCAGGGGTCGCTTGCTGGAGGATTCTCTGTGACTTGAAGTCTTTAAATCATGATTTGGGGACTTCAACAGCTGAGTCAAGGGAGAGAATTATTCCAGGAGTGGGTGGGTCAGCTTTTGTGGCCTGCATCATGCGGGGGGTCAGACTAGATGATCATAATGGTCCCTTCTGACCTTAAAGTCTATGAGTCTATGAGTCTATTATTGATATATTTGGTTTTCCTATTTGACTGCCATCTTTACTATACATGCTGAAGTGAATAAACCTGTTAATGAAGGGATATGGGGCGGGGGAACCCAGTAGTTGTTGCTTTCTTGTGGTCTCTGTCATTCTCTAAAGGACTGGGGGATTTTTTTTATCCACCAAGAGCTCTTATCTTCAAAGTTCCCATTTTCCTTTATACTATATATGATATTACTGTTCTGTTTAGTTTTTAATGGAATCTTTAGTGTGCTCTAATAGTTTCTCAGAGTGTAAGTTGTTTTAAAAGATGCATTAATCCTGCAGGTACTGTACATTCATCTTCGCTTCTCAGAGGCCGCTTCAGTGTTCTATAATTTAACCTTCTTTCTAGATAAAGAATGTTTATGGAGCCTCCAGAATAGCAGTGTTTTATTATTTGAAGATTTTCATAAGATCAAGTGAGTACTTTGGCAAAGACTATTTACTCTTACTCCATTTATCTATCAACATTTAGTCCCAAACTTTTCTGGTTTTTTTCCCTTTCATGCAGAAGATTATGTGTTAGCTTTGATGTAAAATAAGTGTGATGAATCAAAGGTTAGGTTTTAAGCAGTATCTATAATCATGTACCAGCACTTCAATTTTAAATTCCACGGTTAAAATGACATTGACTAAAGGGAGTTGCTGGTTGTATAAACAGGCAAATCTCTGAGGGATTTTCCTTCCCTTCCCCAAGGGTTTTGCCTGCAAACCATTTGTAACTCTGGATGTTTCATTTGATACCGGGCTCGATGTCATCATCCCTACAGGAAAATACAGCAGTAATGAATACAAATACACTGCACTGTCTTTGTAACACCACCCTTCCAAGCTGGGCATGCTCACTTTTACAGAGTAGTGGTGGTGGTGTTTGCAGGGAGACAATCAGGGTTGCAGAGAGATAAGCTGGGTTGAGCAGCTGCTTTTAACTGATTTGGGAGACTCGCTGGTTGTATCTGACAAGGTGAGCTGCTCTTCTGATGAGCTTTCTTTGGTGGGGAAAACAAATGCATTCTTCTGCTGGACCTTTTTCAAAAAGATATGGGCCAGCTTTTGCCATTAAGGTACCGTTCTTTGCAGGGACCAATGTCAGGTCGCTCCAGGAGACGACATGGATCAGAGAGACATATTTCCTCTAGCAGCTTTTGGGCAGTGCAATCACTACATAACCCCTTCAGATAATATTGTGTGCTCCTTGCTGCAGCCCAGACAGCCATGCTAGTCAATGGGGAAAATCTGTCTCCTCCATGTCTTTCTCCCCTGGCCCTTTTGGAGAGTAGAGTGCATGTCATGGTGTGTTGATCAATTTGCAGGTTGGTGGTGGGGTTACTTGAAGGCTGCTTGCTGCCCCCTTTCCCTGGCACACCTATGTAGGGACCAGCCACAATTTAACACTATATCAATAACGGGTGTGGATGCACAGACCGGATCATCACTCTATGAAACATAATAGAACAATGCTTAGAGTGGCAATGGCAACTCTACATACATTTCATAGACTTTGAGAAGGCTTTTGATAGCATTCACAGGACCAGCCTATGGCATGTTCTGCGGGCATATGGAATTCCTTTCTGTATAATCAACATCATCAAAAGCTTCTATTTCAACTTTACATGCAGTATTCTTCACAGTGAGCTCAGTTCTGAAGTCAAAACAGGAGTACATCAGGGGTGTGTCATGTCTGCAATCCTCTTCAACATTGCCATCGACTGGGTAGTGCGGCGTACAACAGAAGACATGCCAAGAGGCATTAAATGGACACTCTTCTCATCCCTTGAAGACCTTGACTTCACAGATGATGTCGCTCTCCTATCACATACCCAACACCATATACAAGAAAAAACAATTCGATTCAACGCATTCAGCCAGCAAATTGGACTGAAAATCAACCGCAATAAAACAGATATCATGACCTTTATATTGCCTCACCATCATCAGTATGGATAGAGGATTATGTTCTCACTAATGTAGAAACATTCACATGTTTGGGCAGCACCATCAGCCAGGACGGTGGAACAAGCTAGGACATCCGGAACAAAATCAATAAAGCCAGGATCACCTTCAGGAGCTTAAATACAGTCTGGAAATCATCAAAATACAACACCAAAACCAAACTCAAGATTTATCAGAGCTATGTACTTTCAAAACTACTTTATAATGCAGAATGCTGGGAAATGAGAAAGTATGACATGTCCAAATGATCTTCATTCCATACAACCTGCCTCAGAAAAATCCTCCGTAGCTTTTGGCCCAGAACAATCTCAAACCAAGATCTACTGACACTGTGCAGCCAAGAGGATCTGAGCACCATCATTGCCAGGAGGCATTGGAGATGGACTGGCCATTTGCTTTGGATAGAAACTGATTCCATTGCCAGAGTAGCAATAAGATAGACATCTGAAGGCAAGCGAAAATGAGGCTGCCCAAAAACAACATGGTGAAGAGCTGTGGAAGCCGAGCTGAAAAACCTGGGGCACAGCTGGGGAACCATTGAAAGACTTGCCAGAAACAGACAAGAGTGGAGGAGCTTCGTCACTGCCCTAAATGCCAGAGGCATAATAGGAACATGATGATCAAGTATCGGAGGGGTAGCCTTGTTAGTCTGGATCTGTAAAAAGCAACAGAGTCCTGTGGCACCTTTAAGACTAACAGATGTATTGGAGCATAAGCTTTCGTGGGTGAATGCCCACTTCTTCGGATGCATGATGATGATGTAACTCTTACCCGGCACTAGGGATGTAACTCAGAGTCCGAATCCAAACATTTTGGTTCCATCTTGCAATTACTGTATTGTATGCCCCAAAGTCACAATGAAGTCAACAGGAGTCTGTGTGCAGGATCAGTCCCTTTGATAATGATGTATATGCTACACAGATAACCATTTGTGGCAATGGGAGTCACACATGCAAATATTTTGCAATTTGGGCCCCATATCGTGAAGTGCTGAGTCCCACCTCAGAGGTGCTGAGAGGTGCTGAGCCCCATTACCCACCAACACCAGGCCCACTGACTCATAGACTCTACGGTCAGAAGGGACCATCATGGTCATCTAGTCTGACCTCCTGCACATTGCAGGCCACAGAACCTCACCCACCCACTCCTGTAATAGGCCCATAACCTCTGGCTAAGTTACTGAAGTCCTCAAATCATGATTTAAAGACTTAAAATTACAGAGACTCCAGCATTTACACTAGTTTAAATCTGCAAGTGACCCATGCCGCAGAGGAAGGTGAAAACCCCGCCGGGTCTCTGCCAATCTCACCTGGGGGAATATTCCTTCCCGACTCCAAATATGGCAACCAGTTGGATCACTGAAAATAAGGAGTTTTAATTACCAAAGGAGCTTGTATTTAACAATCAGATCTTCAGCATTAGTTTGTTTGTCCTTGTGATGCTCCTTGAAGTGCTTGCTGAAATGTTAAAAGTACTGTACTCAACCAGACTGGGGGGCCTGGTGGCCCCCTGCTGCTCTAAGTGATATGCAGGAGTGAAGACCGTGATTAACCAAACCCATGGTGAAATACTAACCCATGCCCTTCAAAATAAAACAATCAAGTGTCACGCAGACTGCAGGGCAAACAGAGGCTTGAAACCAGGCTGCTCAAACAAGAAGGAACAAACTGCCTGGGGAAGTGGTGGATTCTCTATCCGGTCAGGACAGGATGCCTTTCTGAAATGAATTATTTTGCCAAACACAAATTATAGGCTCAATACAGGGGTAATTGTATGAGCTTCTATGGCCTGTGAATTGTGAAATACAGGATGACAGACTAGATCTAATGGTCCCTTCTGGGAACCCTACTTATGGACCAGGTCCTCATTGTGCTAGGCACTGTACAAATACTTATTCAACCAAGCAAGGAAAAGGGCCCAACCCATCCCTTTGCTCAGCCTACCCAGATCTTGGGGCTTGTGCTGCATGCAGCTTCAACCAAGTGCAAGAGGACCAGTCAGAGGAGTGGCCGGGACCTTGGCTAATTGCTGGCCAAAGGGAGAAAGTAAACTTGACTCTTTGAAGGGCTGCAGTAACTCAGGGCATCCCTACACTTACTGTGGATTGATGCTGCAGCGATGAATCCACTGGAGGTCGATTTAGCGAGTCTAGTGAAGATCCGCTAAATCAACTGTAGATCGCTCTCTCGTCGACTCCGGTACTCCTCTGGAATGAGAAGCATAAGGTAAGTCGATGGGAGAGTTTCTCCCATCGACCCAGCACGGTGTAGACATGGCAATACGTCGACCTAAGCTATGTCGACTCCAGCTACGTTATTCTCGTAGCTGGAGTTACGTAACTTAGGTTGACTTAACCCCATAGTCTAGACCTGCCCTCACTCTCTCAACCCCAGGGCAGCAGGTTAGCAAAGGAAGAACAGTGTCTCTGAGAGAGAAGGACTATTAGGGTATATGTACACTGCAATTAAAAACCTGTGAGTGGCCTGTGCCAGCTGACTTGGGCTTGTGGGGCTCGGGCTGTGGGGCTGTTTAATTGCAGTGTAGACTTCAGGGCTTGGGCTAGAGCCCAAGATCTAGGACCTTGCAAGGTAGGAGGGTCCTAGAGCCCAGGTTCCAGCCTGAGCTTGGAAGTCTACATCACAATTAAACAGCCATACAGCGTAAGCCCTCCAAGCCAAAGTCAGCTATCATGGGCCAAGCACAGGTGTGTCTAAATGAGGTGTAGCCCTACCCTTGGAGCCACTCCTGCAATGGTACTGTTTATACACCACCCTGGCTGAGGGTTGTGTCTGTTGTGGACTGAAAACTGTTTTAAAATGAGAAGCTATCACCTTAATTTGTAAGAGGGTTTCTGGTCCTGCTTTCAGGCTAGGGGATCTGTTCTTCTGCAGTCAGCTGCACACAGCCTATAGCAATGTGGGGTGCATTCTGTGTCTCTATTTTAGGGAGCAGTCTGCTTTGTCTCTCACTGTATTGGGGTTCTTGTGTGTTAGGGTTCTGAATTCTAAGAAATAAAATAGTGTTAGGTAGCAGCCTTCCAGCAAGAGTATTTTATGTTTTGATCTAACTTCCCTGTACGTATGCCATGAATATAACAGTGCCTAAGGCATAACCTAGCCTAGAGGATGCATGTAAGTAAAATAGTCACTAGCGTCAAGAAGTTTTACCTTATGCATTCTGACTCTTCAGAGATTTTCTTTTGAGTCACTTGAAGCTTCCTTCACAATAATCTGTATCTAGAAACTGGCAGGCTCAGGTCACACAAAAAGAACATTTATTTTCTGCTTGAGCTCTGTTGCCTTGAGCAATGCTGGGTAATTTAAAAGCAATCAAATAATCAGAAATGAGGCAATGTCACTATTCCTCTGCCATTCTCCTGTGTAATCCCAATTGCTTGATCATGTGAACACACAATGCTTTGATTGGACTATTCAAATTTGAATGCTTCAATCAAATTCTGCTCATTGCTTCATAAATATTCATATATCCATGGGTGTTCCGTTGTCACATTGGATGTTTTATTATTTTGTTTACCTCTATGGCTTGATGTATTTATTGCTTCGCTGGTTCTAGTGAATCCAGCAGAGTCTGAGAAAGATCTGATAAAATGGGGTACTTCTCCATTTAGAACAGTCTCTGAAAGGTGCTGCATGAGTCTGATATCCATCACATAGACAGTTACCGCTGCCTGTTTAGTTAACGATGGAGGCATTTAATTTTCAAAGCTTCCATTGCATTGTCTGTAAATCTACGTGCACCTGGAGGAGAGGTGGGAGACAATGTGTCTGAATTACTCTTCATCCCCCAATCACCTTAGGGCAGTCTAAACTAACTGCCCTTGCTTTCTAGTTCAGTTCAAGAAACATGAAGTAAATTATTTACCAGAAGGAAAAGGAGTTTGATGATTAGAAAGGGGGACTCAGAGTCAGCACTCCTGGCCTTTTTTTCTTGGGCAAGTTGATCTGCCTTGGTTTTCACATCTGTAAATGGGTTTAATAGCTAACAGGGATGTTGGGTGACTTAATTATTCCTTAAAAGCATTCTGAGTTTCTTGGATAAGGAGTTTATCATATAAACTCTCCTGGTTAGGGACTGTCTTGGTATTTGTGTTTTGCACGATGCTGAACACAATGTTGTCTCTTAAAGAGCAACAAAATGTCGTCTAGCTCTTATATAGGGCTTTTTGTTAGTAGATCTCAAAGTGCTTTACCAGCAAGCACTATTAACTATCACTATCTCCATTTTACAGATGAAAAACATGAGGTACAAGGAGGTGAAGTGGCTTGCCCAAAGTCATTCTGCAGCCAAGCAAGGACTAGCACCCAGGTCTCCTGAATCCCAGCCCAGTGCTCTAGGCACTATGCCACACACAGGAAATGTGAAGTAGTATTTATTAGCTTTCTTCTCATATGACTAAATACATTTCATTCCCAGTCATGCGACAATGAATATGTAACTACAAGTCATACAAACCCTTACTCAGTGGGACTGATTTCATGAGTAAGGACTACTCATATGAGTAAAGATTTGCATGAAACAAAAATGTTCTTGTGGACTAGACTCAAGGCACTGGGGTTCAATTCTGACCTCTACCAAATCCTTGTGTGACAAGTCACTTAATCACTCTCTGCCTCAGTTTCCCTATCTGTTAAATAAGATAATAGCCTTCCCTACCACACACAGGAGTATTATGAAGATACATTAATTAATATTTATGATGTTACAATAACTGGGGCCTTAAAAATACCTAGACAGATGGAATGAAGTCCACAAGAAGAACACGACAACCCTCAGATCTATCTATAATAGGAAGCAGAAATGAGAAGGTGAGACAGAGGGTCACAAGCTGAGCTCGTCTTAGTGGATATATTTTCCACATTGCAAAAGCACCACTCAGTGTGGCATGACTTCAAAGGCAGCCTCTGCTCAAGAGAAACCTGAGGTAGTAGGAACATTATGGTTTATGACAAGAGGCTTTCAAGCATTGGCCCAGCTTCCACGAATGGGCTTGGTACTGCTTTTTTCATGAGCAGCTAACTCTATTTAAAAAAAAAAAAGTACAAGAAAAAGAATTAAGTTTAGGGGGTAAAATATTTATCAAATATTCCAAAATATTTCAAGGTTACTCTGGTTGATGGTGGGAGTTCTTTAAATGATTTGATGCTTTCTCAAGCGTGTATTGGTGAAGCTTCATTTATCATAGGGTGAATTTTCTCTGGAGAGAAATATGTAGCCTCCTTGCTTTGCTCAAAGGTGCTTTGGGAACTCAGAATGTGATGAATTGCTCTCTGAGTATGGCCAGATTATGGCCTTGTACCTGCAAAGAGAACAACAGGAGAGATGCGGGGAGGTGCTCTGAGGCACTATGATTACACATGATAGATGCATGCAGAGAGGAACAGCCAGCCCAGGCAGGAGTGCATTGTCAAATGCTGCTTATACCCGCTGTTGAAAGGCTGGTGCAGTATGTGCTCACCTACCCAACAGAACTTGCCTACTACAGCTAGACGCTAGCCAGTTCTTGTGGGATGGCAGGGGTTCTGACCACACCCTTAGTCTGAGAATGTTCCCTTCAACCCATGGAGCACCCAGCATTTCAACAATGACCCTTGCAACACTGACTTCACCTTCTACCTGCCTCTCCCCCCAGAAAAACAAATACCAAACAGGATAACCCCTTCTGAAGATTCAAATCAAAAGCCCTTCCAAATAAACCCACAAACAAATCAACCAACAAACTACAAATCATAACCCTACTGCAAGCAGTTTTTATACCCAGAAAAGAGAATTGTCAGGGACTCCGTGAAATCCACTCGGGCCATTGCTATTGATTTTACATGGAGAGTGATGAAATACTACGGTGATGGGTGGCAGTGTATGGACAGGCAGGTGTCGCAATCTGAAGGACCCCATGACCATGAACCCACCTCCTGCACCACAGCCTCACCTCTGCTTACTATGGGCAGGGACCAAGGGATTGAGTCAATGAGGGAAAGCTATTGCTCACCTTTGTGCAGGCTTGGGCCTTTCTGCTTCCCAGGCCACCAGTCCTTGCTGGGTTCTGGCCAGGAGATGGGAGGACGCAGTTTCTACCAACCTGAGCAAAAGACGCACCATTATCCCTCCAGCAAACACACTGTGTGGGATACTCTCCAGCAGGGGACCTCTTCTTGAGCAGCAGCAGGGTGGCTCCATCAAAGCCACAGTAGTGGCTTGTGGCCTCCACACAGCCAGGGTTTAGTCAGCTCTGATGGTGGTTGTTGGGTTGAGTGTGTCTCTCTCTCTCTCTCTGCTGGAGCATGTCTGCTGTCACAGGCAGACAGCACCACACCAATTACACTCAGGTCACATTTTCAAACTTTTCTTTATAACCATGAGGGCTAGAAATATAATTTTCACAAAAAGCTTTTCCTTTAAGGTGAAAGATCTGATTCTGATGTCATCATAGGTCTCCACAGGCCAGGCCCTTAGGCACGTGCCTATACTTAAATCAAGCCCTGTGTGTAAATGATTAGCTAAGATTCTGGAAAATCAGATTATACAAGGCACTGGAAAAACAGACCTTTAGAGCACAGCAAGAAATAAGTGATAGTAGCAGGATTTTGCTGTTGAATATAGTCTTGGGTTAATCACTGCTATGCATTTTTCACCATTTATTTTTATATGTATTTGTATTACAGTATTTAGGAATCCCAGTCAAGGAGCATAGCCCCATTATGCTAGGCACTATGCAGACAGATAACAAAGGGGGCCTTGCCCAGGGGAGCTTACATTTCATGTGTCAGTCAGGACGTGACTGGTAGGCACAACTTACCAAAGAGAGGGGGGAGAATTGGAAGATGAAGCAACAAAATAAATGGTAGAGAAGAAAAATGGAAGACTTAGCTGGCCACATGCCTAAAACTGGGATTAGTGTTTCAGAACAGAGCTGGGGGGAGGGGGGGGGGATCCAATTATTAAAAAAAAAAGAAAGAGAGATGTATTTCTTTTGCAAAAATCTCCATGAAAAATGTTCTTGTTTTTCAGCCAACTCTGCGTGTTGTATTACATGTGGTGAATAGCACATTCTCCTTTCTTAAGTCGTTGTGTTGGCTGGGTCTGTGGACCACTATTTTAAAAATAATTATTATAGGATATATGGCAATATATTTGTTCATATGTGTTATCCCAGACTAAGCCAATATATTTTAAGTCTCTGCTACTGCTAGTCTGACCCATTTGCCTGTATACATTCCTCGGGATTAGAGCTAGACAAATATATTTCATATTTAATAGAGTTAAATTCTCTCCTGGAGAATTGAAAATGAATAAGAGCCTAGGGCCATGTTGCCATGCAAAGTTGGACCAATTTAACTTAAGGTATGATTGTTAAACTGATTTAGTGCAAAAAGCTGTGTGGACCCTCTTATTTGAGTTTTTAAACGAGTATTTTGTCTTAATTTATGTCAAATAGGTTTAAACTAAATCAAATGAATCCACTCTTAATCAGAAATAGGAGTGTCCATGCTAGGTTTTGCACAGGTTTCACTGAACCAGTGTAAATTTGTACGTGGACAATGTTTTATTCTGAGGAAAATGTTGTCATGTTTTGTTAATGGTCACAATTAAGAGAATTCCCCACCCTCTATGAGCTGTGAAGCATCAGTTAAAATTATTGGAAATCTATTAAGGATTCATAAATGAACTACTATATTAAGAGTGGATAGCCAAAGCACTCAGCATTGGCAGATTTCTGTAGCACAGTGGAGCTGAGAGGGAAAGCAAGAGCTTTGCGCTGGTGTCAACAAGTTACTGTGCTCAATGCTGGTGTAACTGGATGAAATGTAACATCTATAAGATTTATAAGAGGTCAGTCTAAATGACTCCTTCTGGTCTTACACTCTATGAAACTAGAAAAGAGTATTTGCATAGTAACAGAACAGAGCCATTACAGAGGTAGCAAGCAGGCACAAAGGGATTGTTTTTGTCACACTTAAGTCTCCAGCAAAGGACCCTAACCTTTCTATTAAAGTTGTGATAATAGCATTGTAATCAGTTTAATGGCTCAGGCTCATGTGTTTGTCTCTTTAAGTTCTCCCTGCTGTTCTGAGATTCAGTGAGCATGTGCAGTTGTTTGTAACTCAGTGGAACAGAGAGGGAAGAGCAGCCCAGGTTGCAGTCAATAAGGAGAGAGCTGATATTGCCAAGTAATGAGTTTGCTGGCAGGAAATGTAATGACTTTTGGCACCACACAATGTTTTAATGCCATCTGGTGACTCCCCAAAATGTTACAAGAGCATTTGCCAAAACAGTCAGCTGTAAATAAATAAGTCTGCAGCAAGTGAATTTTGAATTGGTGATCACGAGTGTCTGCATTGGAAACCTGATCTCAGAGTTCTGCTCATCCAGTTAGAGAGCAGAAATACATCATGTGGACCTATATGTCATAGCAGCTTGAATTTCCAGCTTCAAATATTTGCAGTGAACTTCTGGTGAACAAGATGCAAGCCAAGAGGTTTTTACAAATTATAAACCATCTGAGAAAATAATAATCTGTCCAAAGACCACATGCAAAGAGAAAAAGAGGTTACATAAATGATCCATAATGAAAATTCTTCATCCGCCGCTATTCAAGGCCCTGATATCTATCCAAAGAGCAGAAGAGAAATATAGATGAATGAAACATATTGGAGATCCTTTTTCCCCCCCATACACTTATGGGAAAGTATTCCTTCTGAACAGTGTCAACCCCCCATGCTACATGAAGGCATCTGGGTCAAAGCCAGTCACTGGAAGACAGGATCCCAAAAAGTTTGATGCTGGAAACAAGAAAACACTTTAAAGTTGTTTATTGGAATGTGAGAACAATGTTTCAAACAGTAAAAATCTCACAGATGATGGAGGAGATGGACAGCTATAGACTCAAAATTCTGGGCATCGGTGAGAGCAGATTGACAGGTGTGGATAAGTGCTTGAAGGAAGAGAAGAAACATCTAATTTATTCAGGCCGTAGTGACAACAAACACGCAGAGGGAGTAGCGCTCATTATGACAGATTTTGCGGAAACATCACTCATCAGTTGGGAACCTATCAACCAATGCATTGTACACGCCAGATTCCTAAAGATGTCAATCACACAGTGCTGTGCTCCAACAAAGGAACATAGCAACGAGGATAAAGATGAGTTCTATAATTGCCTCCAAAATGTGATTGACAGAATACCGAAACATGACTTACTCCTTGTGATGGGTGACTTAAATGCTAAAGTAGGATGTGAAAAACAAGGAATGGAAAGAGCAATGGGGTAGCATCGGCTGGGAATCATCAACTAAAATGGTGACAAACTTATTGAACTCCAGCCGAGTTCTTGCAAATACCCCGATCCCTCACAAAGACATACACAAAAACATGGAATTCACCATGTGGAAAGATGAGAAATCAGATAGACCACATGTGCATTAGCTTGAGATACAGGTCCAAGACACATGGGCATATCGAGCAGCAGATGCCAGTAGCAACCACAATCTTTGCATTGTTAAACTAAAATTAAAATTGAGAGATCAACTTTAAACAGAAAGTGGGGTAAAGAAAATAAACTGTACAAAACCCAAACATAAAAGTACTGTGAGAAATTCTAACTGGAACTAAAGAACAGCTCTGAGGCGCTACCAGAGGCAGAGGAAGGTGAGACAGACTGGACCTGAAATTAAATGGGCAATGTTCAGAGACTAAGTGATTCAGACTAAAGCAGTCACAGTTGGATATCAACATCAATAGAGAAAGAATTGGATAAGCCAAGAGATATAGCATCTTATTGGGGGAACACTGAAAGGAAAACTCCTGAATGCTAAGACCAGTGAATTACTGGTAAAAGCAAAGGAGGAGTACAAAAAAGGAGACAAAGTAGTCAAAAACAACACAAGGAAAGATAAGCAGAGATGTTGAGAACCTAGCAGCTGAAGCTGCCACTGACTGGACACCACAGAGCCATTCACCAAGTAACTAAAACCCTGTGCGGACATTTCAAAACAGGAAATTGGCCAATATGGAAAAATGTTTACAACTGAGGTAGAACAGAAAAACAGATGGGAAGAGCATTTCAGAGAAGTCCTCCATGGTCTGAGCTCTAGTTCAGCAGCCCATTTCAATTAAACACACACATTAGCAACAGTCCAGTAGAGATGTCAGAAGTACAGTCTGCAATCAAAAATCACTGCAGAAATGCTAAAAGAACCTGATAACATCATCCTAACATTGCCCAGTTTCCAGGCCAGTCCTAGCTAGTGGCCCAGCCCCAATCCATTTCCCCTGATTGGGGCTGGAGTGGCAGGAGCTGATTAAGGCTTCCCCTGCAGTCAGGGCCGGCTCCAGGCACCAGGCAACCAAGCTGGTGCTTGGGGCGGCACCTGGAGGGGGGCGGCGCGGCGCTCCGGCCGCCGGGGAGAGCGAGGCCACAGCCGGGCTCGCCGCCCTGCCCCCGGCGCTCTGGCCGCCGTGAGATCCTGGCCGCCGGGGGGGGGGGAGAGCCGAGCCCCTGCTGGGGCTCGCCGCCCTCCCCCCGGGGCTCCGGCCCCCCCCCCCCCGGGGGGGGGCGGCGGCCGGAGGCTTTTTTGCCTGGGGCGGCAAAAAAGCCAGAGCCGGCCCTGCCTGCAGTGCCCTACCACAGTCTAATAAAAGGTATTACCTCACCCACCTTATCTCTCAGTTACTTAACTGAGTTATTTTTCAAAAAAAATGCAAAACACAATGAAATGAAGTTCCTAGGTTAGCAGTAGGTCAACTCCTCAAGCATTGTGCTTTTCTTTATCTTTTTTCCCCTTTATCAGCTTCAACTGCTTCAGCTCTATTTTTGTCATCGTTGTCATCATCAGTATCTCCTGCTTCCTCTTCATTTGATGAATATTGAGTCAAATCTTCATCTGCCATTTTCTTCTCTAATCTTAAATTGTGAGACAGTCACCAGCTTCCCAGCAGTGGATGTCTTCAGTCTATTTCCTCCGTGAACTTTTCTAATTCTATTTGAACCCAGTTGTAATTTTGACCTTCACAACAACTCCTAGCAATGAGTTCTGCAGGTTCATTGTGTGTTATATGAAGAAGCACTTGTTTTGTTTGTTAAACCTGCTGCCTATTAATTTCATTGCGTGACCCCAGGGTCTTGTGTTATATGAAGGGGTAAATAACACATCCTTACTAACTTTCTCCACACCACTCATGATTTTATAGACCTCTATTACATCTGCCATTTTCTTCCCCACTCTCCCAGTTTTATGAGATTCCCCCTGTAACTCTTCGCAGTCTCCTTTGTACAGAAGTTTCCCAACTTACGCGAGTGTTCCGTTCCAGAATGTCTTGCGTAAGGCGAATTTTACATAAGACGGGAACGTATCTCCGACAATTATGCAAAAAAAAAAAAAAGCTTACAGAACTTTTTCTGTAAGTCGGTTTTGCATAACCCAGGGAGCGTCTGTACTTAACTATCTTGAGTAATTTTGTATCATCTGCAAACTTTGCCACCTCACTGTTTTACCCCATTTTCCAGATAATTTATGAATATGTTGAAGAGCAGAGGTCCCAAGACAGATCTTTAGGGGATGCCATTATTTTTCTCTCTCCACTGTGAAAATTGATCATTTATTCCTACCCTTTGTTTCCTGTGTTTTAACCAGTTACTGATTCATGAGAGGACGTTCTCTCTTATTCCATGACTGCTAAATTTGCTTAAGAGCCTTTGATGAGGGACCTTGTCAAAGGCTTTGTGAAAGTTTAGGTTTTCTGTATCCCCTGGATCACTTTTATCCACATGTTTGTTGACACACTCAAAGAATTCTAATGGATTGGTGAGGCATAATTTCCCTTTACAAAAGCCATGTTGACTCTTCCCTGAAAATATTGTGTTTATCTATGTGTCTGACAATTCTGTTCTTTACTATAGTTTCAACCAATTTGCCTGATACTGAAATTAGGCTTAACAGCCTGTAATTGACAGGAGCCTCTGGAGTCTTTTTTTAAAAAATGGCATTTCATTAGCTATCCATCAGTCATCTGGTACAGAGACCAATTTAATCTATAGGTTACACACCACAATCAGTAGTTCTGCAATTTCATATTTGAGTTCATCCAGAACTCTTGGGTGAATATCATCTGATCCTGGTGACTTATTATGGTTTAATTTAATTTATCAATTTGTTCCAAACCCACCTCTACTGACACCTCAATCTGGTATGCATACAGTGTTGTTGTAGCCATGTTGGTCCCAGAATATAAGAGAGACAGGGTGGGTGAGGTAATAACTTTTATTAGACCATTTTCTGTTTGATAGAGGCAAACTTTTGAGCTTACACAGATCTGAAGAAGAACTTCACCCATCTTGTCTCTCTCGTACCTCAATCTGCAACAGTTCCTCAGATTGATCACCTAAAAAGAATGGCTCCGGGTCAGAATCTCCCTCACACCCTCTGCAGTGAAGACCAATGCAAAGAATTAATTTAGCTTCTCCACAATGGTTTTGTCTTCCTTGAGTGCTCCTTTAACATTTCCATTGTCCAGTGGCCCCACAGATTGTTGGGAAGGCTTCCCACTTCTGATGTATTTAAAAACTTGTATTGCTAGTTTGTGTCTTTTGCTAGTTGGTCTTCAAATTCTTTTTTGACCTGCCTAATTATACCTTTACACTTGACTTGTCAGAGTTTCTACTTTTCTATTTTCTTCAGTAGGATTTGATTTCCAATTTTTAAAAGATGTTTTTTACCTCTATGCCTTTCAGTCTTTTGTTTAGCTATCATGGGATTTTTTTGGTCCTCTCATTGTGGGGTGGTTTTTTGGGGGGGGGGGGTGTACATTTATTTTGAGCCTCTTATGGTATATATAAAAAGTTTCTATGAATCTTGCAGGCATTTCACTTTTCTGACTGTTCCTTTTAAAACCCGTTTACCCAGCTTCCTCATTTTTATGTAGTTCCCCCTTTATGAAGTTAAATGCTCCTCTCGTGGGTTTCTTTGGTATTGTCTCCCATTTAATGATGTTACATTTAGTTATGTCATGGTCACTTTTACTGAGCGGTTCATCTATATTCCACTCTTGGACCAGATTCTGTGCACCATGTAGGACTAAATCAAGAATTGCCTCTCCCCTTATGGGTTCCAGAACTAGCTGCTCCAAAAAACAGTCATTAGTGCATTCCATAAATTGTATCTCTACATTCTGTCACCCTAAGGTGCCAGACCCAGTATATATGGGGATAGTTGAAATCCCCCATTAGTATTGGGTTTTCTGATTTTGTAGCCTCCCTAATCTCCCTGAGCATTTCACAATCACTGTCACATCCTGGTCAAGTGGTGGGTAATATATTCATACTCCTATATTCTTACTATTCAACCATGGAATTTCAATCTATAGAGATTATATGGTCAGTTTGAGTCGTTTAAGATTTTTACTATATTTGACTGTATGCTTTCTTTCACATATAGTGCCATTCCCCCACCAGAGCCACCTGCTCTGTCATTCCTATATATTTTGTACCCCGTATTTCACACACTGCACAGTCCACCTGTGGAACTACTTGCCCAGGGATGTTGTGTAGGCCAAAAGTGTAACTGGGTTCAAATGAGAGTTCATCGAGGATAGGTCAATCCATAGCTATTAGCCAAGATGTCAGGGATGCAATCCCATGCTCTAGGTGTCCCTAAGCCTTTGACTGCCAGGAGCTGGGACTGGATGACAGGGGATGGATCACTCAATAATTGCCCTGTTCTGTTAATTCCCTCTGAAACATATGGCATTGGCCACTGTCAGAAGATAGGATGCTGGGCTAGATAGACCATTGATCTGACCCAGTATGGCCATTCTTATGTACTGGTAGCTCTTTGGGGCTGGGCTGCCTCTCACTAAGTGTATGTATTGTACCTACCTCTTTGGGGCCCTGACCACACTTAATCAATCTTTCATAATTTTGAAGACTATATTTTGATTTCCACTTGCTGCAATGAAGTATCTTCAGCCATTGCAGACAGCTCAGACAAGAGTGAGGCAGCGACTGTCAAAATCTAAAGGCCAACTTCTGTTGATTGAAGAAAGTGCCAGGCATAAAAATCAGAGATCACCTGGGACGAGGAAGAACAAAAGTGACCTTCATGTCAGGAGACACAAATATATCAGAACCTTGGTATGGGAAAACAAGTTTAATCATAAATGAGCCATGACTGGAGTAAAAAACCATGAGGTTGTGTATGTGCACAGGGATACAGATGTACTAATAAACAGAATAGGACACACAGAGGCATGAGACTGATCTTTGTTGTGCAACATCTGATGCATCAACAACATCAAATAAAACATTTGAAGAAACATTTGATGAAACATTCAAGGCACAAATAATATATGAAACTCAGTGCACATAACATGTGACTCCTAGCAACTTGTTGCTGGTCTTGTTGCATACATTTTATCAGGTGACACAATGGAGAATGTAACTCTGTCAAAGTTTTCCATTCACATCTCAGACTTACCTGCTTGTCTATTTGTTGATTACATTGCTGAGTTATATATAACATTACAGACAATCAATGACTCATTCAGTCAGGTAAAGAAGGATGTTGGCCTGTGGTTAAAATATAAAATCAAAGATTACATTTTTCTCTATATGCTGGTCACTGTTTAGCCAGACGTAGGATGTAGGTGGCCTTTCTGAGGAGGACCTCCCCAAACTTTTGAAAACAACTTGTCTATTGTTAAAATATGCAGGATCATCCATTTTGCTGCAGTGACAATCTAGGCTGCAGCAAGGAGAAGTGGAAATTTTATCCAGTTCGGCCAGTCATTAAGCAAGTCTGGGGACATATTGGCAAACATAATGGAACAGTGGAGAGAGACTTATTCCAAAAGAATTTAACAAGAAGACAACCACATATTCAAATAACTCTGTACCTTCTCCAGAAAAATCTCATGATGGAGTTACCAGACCTATTGGGAGTGGCATAACTTCTATATAAAACTCGATAGTAGTTTCTTAAGGGAGTTGCAAGGATAGAGAGGTTACAGGTATGTCTGTAGGTTTTATACCAATGTTCTTGAGATTGAGGGAAATTAAAGTACTTTTGTCAAGCAGATGTGTATGAATTACCAGCTGGAGAGAGTGTGTAACTGAAGAATATATCATTTAGAAGTTATTCCATTGTCTATAGTAGTGTTTGAGAAAAATATTCTCAAGTATGAGTAATAGTCCTAACAGAGCTGCTTTCTTCTCTGAAATAAAATGTCTGATCTTAAAGAACTAATAGAGATGGAGTTTCTACACTACATTTTCCAGTGGAAGTAGCTATTTGCACAGTTGGTTTTGGAGCTAGGTAAATGTTTTCAGGAACATATTCACTAAATTCAATTCCCAATTCAGGTATCCTGTTTGTACTTTTTTTTATGCTACTGTTTCCCCCCCCGGCCCCTCAGAAGCATCTTGGAAAATGATTTTGGTTTGCCTGAATGTTAGTGGAGGAGCTGAAAGTCATAACAATTAGGTAGGTGGCCCCGATCAAGCAATGCCGTTAAGCACACACATAACTTTAAGGATGTGAATAATCTCTTTGACTTCAGCAAGAGTACTTGCATGCCTAAAGTTAAACATGTGAGCAAGGCTGGTACTAGGGGTGGGTGAGCAGAGCATTTGTCCTGGCTGTCAAGTTCCAGTAGGGGGTGCTAGATTGCTGTATGCCCTGTTCATTTTTTCCCCTCTTCTCTGATTAGCTGGCTGTGCTTGCTCCACTGCTGATTGTCTGTTTTATATTTCTTTTTCAGCTCACCTGGGGATGTGGGGGCAGGGGGCACCAAAAATGTTTTCTGGGCTGGCTGGCAAAATGACTAGGGCAGCTCCTATGTGTGAGTCTGTTTGTAGACCCGGGGTCTGAATGAGCAAATTTGGGTATTATTGTGTCAAAAGTGCTGACGTGATCACACCTCTAGTCATATATATATATTTTGTGTTTGGGATTAGGGTGTTAGGAGGCAAGAAGAGGGTGGGACACTGAGATTTCAACACAACCAAAAAGTGAATCCATGCTGGTCACTGTCAGCATGAGCAGCAGTGACAAGGAGGGAGAAGAGCAGAGTGGCTGAGTAGAAGGTTCTCTGGTAGAGGAAATGTCTTGCTTGGAGACACTTTGAGCATCGAATACAATATCTGCAGTGGATGAGGGTGGGGGGAATGACTGCCCAATGAATCACTGCTGCACACAGCACCACATAGGCTGTCCTCTGGACACATGCCCCTGCTGGTGTGACGCCAAAGAGCCATCACCAGGTGAAATGTGGGGGCCACAGGCAGGAAGGAAGGGGCAGGAAGCAGATGCAGCAAGTTGGTGAATAGCTGCTGCAGGAAGAGATGGAGAGTTCATTGGTAATAGGTATATCTCCATTATTTTTATATATATATATCTCCTAGAACTGGAAGGGACCCCAAAAGGTCATCGAGTCCAGCCCCCTGGACTCACTAACAGGACCAAGTACTGATTTTTGCCCCAGATCCCTAAATGGCCCCCTCAAGGATTGAACTTATAACCGTAAGTTTAGCAGGCTGATACTCAAACCACTGAGCTATCCCAACATGCTGTTGCTGCTGCATTGGATTGGCACCAAAACAGGTTCCGATGCTGGCAGACCAGGTGCCAACTCATGCTAAGGGCTCTGGCACACTGAACACTGACAAATGTATAGCTGGAAACCCATCTGGGTTAATGTAGTTAGAATAGCTATTAGTGTTATAAGAATGTTTTTGGTATTTAGACTTTAATGCTTGTAGAATGATGCATGTATTAATTCTACTTATAATATCTGTAATCAATGCTATAAAGTAATTTTAAGTGTTTGTTTGCTTATAGATTCATAGATTCTAGGACTGG
>NW_020664448.1:7761837-7813581 GCF_002925995.2 Terrapene triunguis | reverse complement strand
TGTGGAATCTCCATCTCTGGAGATATTTAAGAGTAGGTTAGATAAATATCTATCAGGGATGGTCTAGACAGTATTTGGTCCTGCCATGAGGGCAGGTTACTGGACTCGATGACCTCTCGAGGTCCCTTCCAGTCCTAGAATCTATGAATCTATTAATAGGAATATTTGTGACGGTACCGCCCATAAGGCTTTATGGAAATATGCTTAGAATGTGTTTTATGCTACATATGCCATGTAACATATCTCCATAAAGGTTATAATCTACTGAATGTATTAATCCTATTTGTATGCATGTATCATTTTTGTATTCAAAGTTATGAATGTTGTCTGTGTACTGGCTTGGTTTCTAAATAACCTAAGTAGAGCATTTGGTCAGTTCCTGGAGAAAGGAATGTTGAAATTAAGTACCTAATCAAGAAACACTTAAAGGACAATGGATCTTGGAATCCAATCCACATAAGAAGTCTACTTGAGGACATTCAAGGAAGCATGTAAACAATGGATGTTACCTGTAAAAACTGTGAGTCATGCATGGACATGTGACTTGCCCAGGTGACTCCTAAATTCCATCTTGGAGCTAGACTTTGCATAGGAGTGAGGAGGGGGTCTCCACCCACAAGAGAAAGTCTATTTAAACCCCTGGGAGACCCCTCCATTTGGTCTTCAGCTGGCTAAGGGGAGGAACCATCATGAATAATCCCCTAGCTACCACCTGAGCTGGAACAAGAGCTGTACCAGGGGAAAGACTTGTGCCCAGGCCTGGAAGGTGTCCAGTGTGAAGAAAAAACTTAATGAAGCATCTCTGAGGATGAGATTATCTGTATTCAGTTTGATTAGACATAGATTTGTGCATTTCATTTTATTTTGCTTGGTGACTTACTTTGTTCTGTCTGTTACTACTTGGAACCACTTAAATCCTACTTTCTGTATTTAATAAAATCACTTTTTACTTATTAACTCAGAGTATGTATTAATACCTGGGGGAGCAAACAATGGTGCATATCTCTCTATCAGTGTTATAGAGGGCGAACAATTTATGAGTTTACCCTGTATAAGCTTTATACAGGGTAAAACGGATTTATTTGGGGTTTAGACCCCATTGGGAGTTGGGCATCTGAGTGTTAAAGACAGGAACACTTCTGTTAGCTGCTTTCAGGTAAACCTTCAGCTTTGGGGCAAGTAATTCAGACCCTGGGTCTTTGTTCGAGCAGACGGGAGAGTCTGGTTCATCAAGACAGGGTCCTGGGGTCCCGAGCTGGCAGGGAAAGCAGGGGTAGAAGTAGTCTTGGCACATCGGGTGGCAGCTCCCAAGGGGGTTTCTGTGATCCAACCTGTCACACCTTTCCAGCCCTATGTCCCTTTAATAGGAATATTGCAACCTTCAAACTTTAACCTTCCACTGATAGCACACGGCAGCATAAAGGCCTCTGAATATCCTTGAGCACCTGGAAGAAAGACATTCTTCTCCAGCATGACAGGTGGCATCTGAAGTCTCCAGGGCTAATAATTTAAAACTAAACATATCCTCACAGCTCCCCTAAGTTCACACGTTTGTTTGTCTAGACTCTATCTAAAGCACCTATTGGCTTAATACCTGCATCAACATGCACAAACAATCATTAAACCTCTTAGTAAGTTTTAATGAAGAGAGGAATATAAAATGGTCAAGGGCCTGAACAGAAAGGCTTTGCACTGGGCCATGAATACAGTGATGAAAGAATACCACCAACCATCATCCCAGAGAGAGTTCCATAGAGGAAGATTCTGAACAGAAAAATCCTGTCCCTCTAAGTTACTCATGATAAAACCAGTGGAACACAGCAAAAGCAATAGAGGGCAACATCCACTATTGTCGTTGACTGATTTTCTCAACTTATTTTGCTAGGTTGGGCACATTAAAAATGGACCACTTGTATCAATTTTGTAGGAATGTGCTCTTTCTGACGTATCAAAGGATGGACTTAAGCTAGTGATGCATATGCAAGAGGCTTTCCAGTGCTGAAAGATCATTTTAATTGAAACGGCAATTAAAATATCTGCTTTATAAGGCTTCTGTTGCTCTTATTGAATCTGTTCTTTTATGCTTATTGATTTATATGTTAATAAAGGAAAGTCCAACATCTGTTTCACTTAGTGATTCTTTTCAGGATGTGTCTAATGTTTTAACCCAAAATCACACTATGGAAAAACATTGGAGAGTGTCCTGAGATTTCTAACATGAATCAGGAGGTGATAACCTTGCTCTGTGAATTGACTGGTTTCCATACAGAGAGGGTTTCTCACTGTATCAAATGTTAGTTTCACTGATACTGCCTTACCCTCCACTCCCAGTTTGTCCTCTCCTCCTATTGCCTTTCATCATATGCTAAAACTTCAAAATCTTTGGGGTAGGTGCTATTACATGTGCAACCAGCATGTGCCTGACACAACGGGGACAGGTAGGTTTTATTCCTGATAGGATCTGGGGTGCTATGGTAATACATATAATATCTTATGGAACTAGAAAGTGAAGTGCACTGGATATGTGAATGGCCATCTCTCCCCGTCAGTCTTGGAGGGAGGCCATGCCCCCTCTCTACATTGAGCCTATAAGTGCAATGCTCAGCAGGGGAATTAGCAGTCTAAGGGCTCTGACCCTCTGGGTAGGGCAGAGTAACAAGCCATCTGAGGCCCAGCTCTCTGGCTGGGGCAGACAAACACAGGCCGTCCAGCCTAAGGTGGGTAGGCTGCCACTCCAGGAGTGAGTCTGGCAGAAGGAGGTAGGGGGACCCAGACCCACCCTACTCCATCAGGTCCCAGCCCAGGGCCTTGACAGTGGCAGAGGGTTCCGCCACTGAGTTAGTGGGGATCCCACTGAAACACGGTGAACTAGACTCTGGCAACACAATCAGACTAATGTCTGGTGTCCCTGAGCTACTTCCTACTACCCCTTCTGAATATACTTATGTCTCCAGGCGTTCCTCTATCTCCCTGGGATACACGGCCAGCGGCAGTCCCAGTAGCTCCCCTGGATACTGGTCAGTCAGCAGTCCTGGCACCTCCCTGGGTCCTCGGTACTCTAGAGCTTGGTCTCTGGCACAGAGCTTGGCAGTGGGCAAGGAACGTCTGCTCCTTTCCCTAGCTCTGACACAAATGAGCTGTAGGGCCTGCCTTTTACATTTCCTGTCCCGCCCCTCTGCTTCTGGTGGGGAGGAGGGGGCAATGGCTGGTTCAGCTCCGCCCACCGCAAGGAGTGGTGTAGTCCATCCCCATCGGTCTTGGAGGGAGGCCACACCCTCTCCCAACAGAGATTCTCCTCTGGAAGGCTTGAGACACTTTCCCAAACTTTTTTCTACTTTGAGCTGAACAGTTTTGAGGTTCACGATAATTGTAATGAGAGACTGTCAAGGCTGTATCCCCACTTTGAACTTTAGGGTACAAATGTAGGGGCCTGCATGAAAACCTCTAAGCTTAACTACCAGCTTAGCTTTGGTCCCGCTGCCACCATCTCAAGAATCCCCTCCCTGGGAAGCCTTGAGAAACCTTTCACCAATTCCCTGGTGAACACAGATCCAAACCCCCTTGGATCTTAAAACAAGGAGAAATCAATCTGGTTCTTAAAAAAGAAGGCTTTTAATTAAAGAAAAAGGTAAAAATCATCTCTGTAAAATCAGTATGGAAAATACTTTACAGGGTAATCAAACTTAAAGAGCTCAGAGGACCCCCCCTCTGTCTTAGGTTCAAAGTACAGCAAAACAAAGATAAACACTCTGGTAAAAGGTACATTTACAAGTTGAGAAAACAAAGTAAATCTAAGACGCCTTGCCTGTCTTTTTACTTACAAGTTTGAAATAGGAGAGACTTGTTTAGAAAGATGGGGAGAACCTGGATTGATGTCTGGTCCCTCTCAGTCCCAAGAGCGAACAACCCCTTAAAACAAAGAGCACACACAAAAGCCTTTCCCCCCCCAAGATTTGAAAGTATCTTGTCCCCTTATTGGTCCTTGGGGTCAGGTGTCAGCCAGGTTACCCGAGCTTCTTAACCCTTTACAGGTAAAAGGATTTGGAGTCTCTGTACACAGGAGAGCTGTTTCCCTTCCCTTTATAGTTATGACACGCCCCCCAAATCACAGATAGTGTTGGACGTTCGGTTCCACACTGGCTGTGATTTCTTCCTGGAGTTCTAGGAGAAAACAGAGTTAATAAGACACATGTACCTTTAGACATACTACTGATTATATAAAAACTAACAATATGTTTTATTCCAAGAACAATTGTTAACCAGTTAACTCTAGGAAACTTTCCCGGGAGAGTGCATCAGCCACTTTGTTAGAAGCTCCCGAAATGTGTTGTATTTCAAAATCAAAATCTTGGAGAGCTAAACTCCACCGAAGAAGTTTTTTGTTATTTCCCTTGGCGGTATGAAGCCACTGTAGCGCAGCATGGTCTGTTTGTAGTTGGAAACGCCGTCCCCAAACATATGGGCGTAGCTTTTCCAGCGCGTACACAATGGCGTAGCATTCCTTTTCGCTGATTGACCAGTGGCTTTCCCTCTCAGACAGTTTCTTGCTGAGAAACACGACAGGATGGAATTCTTGATCCGGTCCTTCCTGTATTAAAACTGCTCCCACGCCTCGCTCGGACGCATCTGTGGTTACTAGGAACGGTTTGTCAAAGTCTGGGGCCCTTAGCACAGGGTCAGACATGAGTGTTGCCTTAAGCTGGTTAAAGGCCTTTTGACACTTATCAGTCCACTGAACTGCATTTGGCTGTTTCTTTCTGGTTAGGTCTGTTAGCGGGGCGGCGATTTGGCTGTAGTGTGGTACAAATCGCCTATAATATCCGGCCAAGCCTAAGAAGGATTGGACCTGTTTCTTTGACTTTGGAACCGGCCACTTTTGGATAGCATCCACTTTGGCCTGTAGGGGATTTATAGTTCCTTGACCCACCTGGTGCCCCAGGTACGTCACTCTGTTTTGGCCTATTTGACACTTTTTAGCCTTAACAGTTAGTCCTGCCTGTCGGATGCGCTCGAAGACTTTTCCCAGGTGCTCCAGGTGTTCTGTCCATGAATCAGAAAAAATGGCCACATCATCGAGGTAGGCAACTGCAGATTCTCCCAATCCCGCTAAGAGACCATCTACAAGTCTTTGGAAGGTGGCGGGTGCATTTCGCAACCCGAAAGGGAGTACATTGAATTCATACACCCCTGCCTGGGTGACGAAGGCTGACCTTTCCTTAGCGGGTTCATCTAGTGGTACTTGCCAGTACCCTTTTGTTAAGTCTAAAGTAGAGATGAATTGGGCATGTCCCAATTTCTCCAATAGCTCATCTGTGCGTGGCATTGGATAGTTGTCAGGACGAGTTACAGCATTTAGCTTACGGTAGTCCACGCAAAAGCGTATTTCCCCATCTGGTTTGGGAACTAGAACCACTGGGGATGCCCATGCACTGGTAGAGGGGCGGATTATACCCATCTGTAGCATGTCCTGGATCTCCCTTTGTATAGCAGCTTGGGCATGAGGTGACTCCCGGTAGGGTGGGGTTCTAATTGGGTGAGCATTACCTGTGTCAATGGAGTGGTATGCCCATTCGGTCCGTCCTGGAGTGGCTGAGAAAATCGGTGCAAAGCTTGTGCACAGCTCCTTGATCTGCTGTCGCTGCAGACGTCCCAGGGTCATGGAGAGGTTCACCTCTTCCACGCCACCATTCCTTTTTCCTTCATAGTAGACACCTGCAGGCCACTCCGCGTCATCTGTTTCCTGGGCTGTAAACTGGCAAACGTTTAATTCTCTGGAATAAAAGGGCTTAAGAGAATTAACATGGTATACCTTAGGCTTTATGTTGGAGGTGGGGGAGGCTATGAGATAGTTAACAGCTCCTAGGCGCTCCTGGACCGTGAATGGTCCTTCCCACGACGCTTCCATTTTATGGGCCTGGAGCGCCTTTAAGACCATGACTTGGTCTCCTACTTTGAAGGACCGTTCTCTGGAATGTTTATCATACCAGGCCTTTTGCTCTTCCTGAGCATCCTTTAGGTTTTCTTTAGCAAGGGCTAAAGAGTGTCGGAGGGTGTTTTGTAGGTTGCTTACAAAGTCTAGAATGTTAGTTCCTGGAGAAGGCGTAAACCCCTCCCATTGCTGCTTCACCAACTGTAATGGCCCCTTAACCTCGCGGCCATACACAAGTTCAAATGGTGAAAACCCTAAACTGGGATGTGGTACAGCCCTGTAGGCAAAAAGCAACTGCTGCAACACTAGGTCCCAATCATTGGAGTGTTCATTTACGAATTTACGTATCATGGCCCCCAAAGTTCCATTAAACCTGGTCTTGGGGCTTTCCCACTCGTTGGCACACCTCACAAGACTGGACATAATTAGCAACGTCCTTGCCCATTCCCTCCCAGTGGAAGGACTTCCCCAACCGGTCTTTGGTTCTGTTCACCCCAGAATGGCCACTGGGATGATCATGGGCTAAGCTCAAGAGCTTTACCCGATACTTAGTGGGAACTACCAACTGTCTTTGAGGATGCCAGTCTTCCTGGTGCCCACCAGAAAGAGTCTCCTTGTATAAAAGTCCTTGTTCTACAACAAACCGGGATCGGTTAGACGAGCTGAGAGGCGGTGGGGTGCTCCGCGCCGCCGCCCAAGCTTTCTGAAGGCTGTCATCTGCTTCCTGCTCGGCCTGGAACTGTTCCCTTGATGCTGGAGACATCAGTTCCTCCTTGGACTGTGGACTGGGGCTTGGTCCCTCTGGAAGCGATGTAGGGGCTGGGGTTTTTTCCATTGACTGTGAACCGCTGTCCGCTGGTGCACTATGTGGTATCTCAGGCTCTGGCTGAGCCTCTTGGGTAAGGTTATCTGCTGCTTCCGCCAGTTCAGGCTCGCTGGTGCCCTCTGGCATTGGAGTTGTAGACGGGTTTGCAAGCGCTGGACTCAGTGCTGGCAATGGTTCTGGTGCTGGTTGCGTTGCCAGTTCCGGTTCCGGGACTGGTTTTGGCTGGGTCTCTGGGATTGGATCCACTACGGCTGTTGCAGTCGTTGGCAGGGGATCCGGTTCCATCACCTGGGTTTGGGTCTCCGGTAACACAGACGGGGCCCTGGTGGACGGCTCAGGAACAGGGATGGGGGTGAAAGCTTGCTTAGCCTGGCTGCGGGTGACTATTCCCACCCTCTTGGCTAGCTTCACATGGTTGGCCAAGTCTTCCCCCAGCAGCATGGGGATGGAATAATTGTCATAGACTGCAAAAGTCCACATTCCTGACCAGCCCTTGTACTGGACATGCAACTGGGCTGTAGGCAAGGTTTCAGACTGTGACACGAAGGGTTGAATTGTCACTGTAGCCTCCGGGTTGATGAGTTTGGGGTCCACTAGGGATTGGTGGATAGTTGACACTTGTGCCCCAGTATCCCTCCAAGCGATAGACACATTTGAATTGCTCCTTCCTCCCCACCCCCAATTTGAACCTGTGCTAAATATTGGGAAATTTCAGATGCAGATGCAGGAAATGTTTCTCTCATAAGGAAGCTGCCTTCCAAATATGAATGGATTTAGCCTTACATTAATTAACTTTGCGAGGCAGGGAATCAATTAGAGTCACCATTTCAGAGATGGGGAACTGAGGCACAGAGAGGTTAAATGACCCAAGATATCTGAGGCAGAGCTGCGAATTATCTCTAACTCCTCTGAATATTAGTCTAGTGCCTTAACCATTAGCCCAGAAATGAGGCAGACATTGAAGAAAGCAGAAGCATAAATGGAGGGCAGAGTGACTGGACAGACAATTGAGCTCCCAGGACATAGATGTAAGTGAGACTAGGTAGCGAGCTGAGCCACATGTGACACATACCTGTGTGACTCATGCTCTAGCAACTAATAGAGACCTCCTAGCAAAAAAATCTTTATTTCTGGTAATGATGCTCAGTCCAGAAAGAACACAGCTTGACTGTCAGATCCCCGTGTGCGTTGGCAGGGTTGGCAGTTAGAGGGAAAAAAATCTTTTTACTTGTAAATGGAATAAAACTGATACAGAATCGCTAGGAGAGAATAAAGATGAAAACTTCATGGTGCCAATTTTACAGTCACCTTTAAAAGTAGAGCCTCACTTTAAACTTCAGCTAGTTGAAAACCCAATTTTCTGTTGAAAAGCAGCTATGAGGGAAGATCTTTTGACCCTACTCCTGAGTCCTAGCCCTGGGCTCTACTCACAAGAACATCTTTGTTCATCTGTTCTTGGCTATGTCTAAAATTGGCCATAGTCTCATTGCAACCCAAAGGGTAGCTCTGGGGAGAATGCTCCCTCTACCTGTTATATGAGTGTAGCAAGTTACTCAGCATATTCCTCCCAGTACCTAGGAGGCATTACCTCATCATTGGCATAATGCCTCTCTACAAGCCACCCTGGTTTTGCAGGTGCATACAACTCCCTAATACTTCCACTCAATAATTTGGCCAATTACAGGAAACAAATATCCGTAAGGAGATGGAGTCTGAATGCCTCTTAGAGGCTGGGATGACCCATTCCTACTAAGTGCTTTATGAATAGGAACAAGCACCAGCAATGACTACTGTAGAACATCCAGCATCCAAACCTAGGAGTGCTGGGGTTGGATTAAAGTCCTGCTGTCCAGTTTGCTAAACAGTGAGGCTAAACTGTAGGCTCAATCGTGCCTGATAGGTGCTGGCTTCAGTAGCTCTGTAGGACTGATCTCTTACCAGCACTGACATTTGTGATAGAGAGGATTGGCCATTTCTCCAGCTGGATCCCCAAATGTACCCCTTTATGGATCAGCTTGTTCTCACTTCTGGAAAATGCTGGGTTTGCAGATGCAATCCCACGCTCTTGCATAGGTCAAGTGTGAGCAGCTGTAGTATGTATTTGTCTAAATCTCCTGTTTACACCATATATGGATGGTTGGGAAAGAATGTTCTGGTTGCATGCACTGTAATCTGGTTATGCTTATTTTTTCTTTCTCATTCTCTATCGGCGTGCTATTACCTCAGATGCAAATAGCTGTCTGCCTGAATACTGGCCTAACTGCTAGTCTGGGATCTTGGGACTAGCTTGGCTGAGTTTGGGAAATGTATTGGGACATTTGATTTGTTTTGTAAGGTACTGTATTTCTTCCTCTCTCTCCGCCCATAGCTCCCTTATACATAAGGGGAAACTATTGATATTTCCAGCCAATCTTTCAGAGGCTGCCCTTGTCAAATATGATGTGTTTTTGTATGGCTTTTGTTCATTAGAAAAAGAAAACCATGGTAACTCAAGCTCTCAGAGGGCAGCAGCATGGTGAGCTGGCAAGAGAGTAAAATCCAAGCCAACAGAGAACTGGATTTGCAGTGGGTTTGGCCTGGTTAAATATGGTGGAATATTTTTATTTTCCTTTAACATTTTTTCAGAAAACAGTGAGTCTGGAATAGAAACAGCAAGTACATTAACTTGTAACTGCCTCCGAGCCCATCTGACAAAGCAACTAATTGGTGCCCGGGCCAGCATTCCCATCTAGTTATGGAGTGAGAGTCTTATGCAGTATTGGTTAAACTGTGCCTTTCAGACACAGCCCTGTGCTAGGATTCAGGGAAGGGATAACTTTCCTGTCAGGCCCATGACAAATTCTGCCTGAGTGAACCAGAATTCCTTGTGGGGAATGTTATAGTGGGAACTCTGCCACATTTTGGAAGTGGGTAGCATGTACTCTACTCTGCCCGCACTCAGGCTGCTGCTCAGTTTGGAAGTGGGATGTGGCCGTGGACATTGCAACCCCCCTTAACTCTTTTAGGACATCTTGTCCTATCACTGTGCAGTGTCTGTGCTCCCAGTCCATCAAGTGGCAAGAGTTACCCTCTGCATAGGGTAGTGGAGAGGTCCTTTGTATCCTCGTCCACATTGGGGCACCAACAGTCTGGCTCTTTTTGTTTATAAAATAGCCTGCCACTGCTTCTTTTCAGACCTACAAATATGAACTAGTCCGAGGAGCATGTACTCTCTAGTTCTGTTCGGACTAAGATCATCATTGAAGAGGATCATGTTTTTCCTACCTCTCAGAAGCTGGTGATGGAAAATACCTACCAGTTCAGCCAGTCCTTCCCCTAAGCTTGCAGGACTGCTCTCCACAGTGCATTTCCCAGTCCCCTTGTAAAATGCCTCACACAATGATGCTTCTACTGCTTTTTTTTTGCTTTTTTAATTGAGCTCCCTGCTAAGAAGTTTTCAGTCCAAATTTTCCTTCACCTTTGTCGACTTTTGGAGGAGGTCAGATTTCCAGTCTTTGTCGGGAGAGCAGGACTTAAAAGGCCCTAAGGCCCAGATGTTCAAAGGTATTTAGGCACAGAGCTCCGATTTAAATTAATGGGAATTGGGCAGCTAACTACCTTTGATGAGCTGAGCCTAAGTGACTGAAACCTGGTGTATGCTAGAAAATTAATTCGGCTTAGCTACGTTGCTCAGGGGAGTGAAAAATGTACACCCCTGAGCAGCATAGTTAAGCCAACCTGACCCCTGGTGTAGACAGCACAAGGTCGATGGAAGAATTCTTCCCTTGACCTAGCTACTACCTCTTGGGGAGGTGGATTATGTACCGCAATGGGAGAACCCCTCCCGTCGGCATAGGTAGTGTCTACACGGAAGCACTTCAGCAGTACAGCTGTGCCACTGTAACGTTTTAAGTGTAGACATATCCAAAGCCAGGTGGTGCTTGTGAAAATTTGCACCCCTGGACTTTTCAAGAGAGACAACTTTTGAGTGTTTGACTTCTAGCTGCTGAGTGTGAGAGCCACTGAAGTACCAGATCTGGCCTTTACTTTGAGATCCCACACTCCTGAGATTTTTTTCTAAACACAGTGTTTGCCTCGTTTCCTGACATAGGGAGAGTGAGACTGAAACCAGGGTTGGATGTTTTAGAAGCATGTTCATGAGCTAGAAACAAAAACATGCAAAATATGTTGGTCTGCCGTAAAGTGCAAATGAAACTGTGGGGTGAAACCATACAACCATAACCCACCTTCCTTACCAAAAAATCAGTAGACATAAGTGTAACTTGACTTTCATCTTGACTTTTAAAACATAGATTGTAAAAGGGACCCTAAGCATGGAGAAAAAAATATGATGTCATTAGGCAGTTGGATCACACTCTATCCAAACTTTTTAAAAAAAGTTTAACTTTTGGTGTGGCTTTTGACTCATAGGTCTCTGTCAGCCACTAATTTTCATAAATACAATTTTTACTGTACACTCAAATATAGGTATTAAAATAACTTATTCATAATTTTAGAGAAGCAAAATTTCTTACTTATAGAACATATTCAAAGAATTTTGCTCATGAAAGTGACTTGGAAAACTAGCTGTCATATATAAATCTTGCAAATATGAGTAGAATTTGATGCTATTCTAATAACTTAGAGGGTAAATTATTAATGTTCAGTGTTAAAGAGAAAATGTGTCTAGTAGGTTAAATACACAACCTCCCTACGATGACATTCATATACCCTCACTTTGAAAGTATGTGGGGGAAAATGTCAATAATATCTTTAGAAAGTGAAGTGTGGAATGCTAACAGAAATTTAGTAGCAGGATATAATATTCACCTTGCTAAATACCATCTATTCCCAAGTAATAACATGCTTATGATGCTGCCAGGCAAATTATCAAATACTGAGATTGCTAGATTTTATATGTATACTGCAAAATGGAAGATGATCCAAAAGGGTAAGGATTGTGGAAGAAGTAGGAGAGGTCTCTGACTGTGATGCCTCAGCCTGTACTTTGAAGTCATAGAATCATAGGACTGGAAGGGACCTCGAGAGGTCATCTAGTCCAGTATCCTGCACTCATGGCCGGACTAAGTATTATCTAGACCAGGGGTCTCAAACACGCAGCCCGTGGAGTTATTTGCTGTGGCCCACCAAGCTCCCCTCACCCGCCGCCCCCCACCTCCCCTCCCGTGTGCCATGTCCCCGCTCTTCTGCCTACCTCCAGGCGCTTCCTGCTGCCAAACAGCTGTTTGGCGACACTTAGCGCTTTCCAGGAGGGAGGGGGAGGAACGGGGAGCCACATGCTCAGGGGAGGAGGCGGAGAAGAGGCAGGGCAGGGGCGGGGATTTGGGAAAGGGGTTGGAATAGGGTCAGGGAGGGGGTGGAGTTGGGGTGGGGACTTTGGGGAAGGGATTAGAATGGGGGCAGGGAACATAAAAACATAAGAAAGGCCGTATCAGGCCAGACCAAAGGTCCATCTAGCCCAGTATCCTGTCTACCGACAGTGGCCAATGCCAGGTGCCCCAGAGGGAGTGAACCTAACAGGCAATGATCAAGTGATCTCACTCCTGCCATCCATCTCCACCCTCTGACAGACAGAGGCTAGGGACACCATTCCTTACCCGTCCTGGCTAATAGCCATTAATGGACTTAACCACCATGAATTTATCCAGTTCTCTTTTAAACTCTGTTATAGTCCTAGCCTTCACAACCTTCTCAGGTAAGGAGTTCTACAAGTTGACTGTGCGCTGCGTGAAGAAGAACTTCCTTTTATTTGTTTTAAACCTGCTGCCTATTAATTTCATTTGATGACCCCTAGTTCTTGTATTATGGGAATAAGTAAATAACTTTTCCTTATCCACTTTCTCCACATCACGCATGATTTTATATACCTCTATCATATCCCCCCTTAGTCTCCTCTTTTCCAAGCTGAAGAGTCCTAGCCTCTTTAATCTCTCCTCATATGGGACCCGTTCCAAACCCTTAATCATTTTAGTTGCCCTTTTCTGAACCTTTTTTAGTGCCTTTTCTAGTGCCAGAAGGGGTGGGAAGAGGCAGGGCAGGGGCGGGGCCTCATGGAAGGGGTGGAGTGGGGGCAGGGCCGGGGGCAGCGCGGGGGAGTGTCAGTGATGCGGCCCTTGGGCCAATGTACTAGTTCTCATGTGGCCCTTGTGGTCATTTGAGTTTGAGATCCCTGATCTAGGCCACCCCTGGCAGGTGTTTGTCTAACCTGCTCTTAAAAATCTCCAATGATGGAGATTCCACAGCCTCCCTAGATAATTTATTCCAGTGCTTAACCACCCTGACAGTTAGAAAGTTTTTACTAACGTCCAACCTAAACCGCTCTTGCTGCAATTTAAGCCCATTGCTTCTTGTCCTATTATCAGAGGTTAAGAAGAACAATTCTTCTCCCTCCTCCTTGTAACGACCTTTTATGTACTTAAAACTGTTATCATGTCCCTCTCAGTCTTCTCGTCTCCAGACTAAACAAACCCAATTTCTTCTATTTTCCCTCATAGGTCATGTTATCGAGACCTTTAATCATTTTTGTTGCTCTTCTCTGGAATTTCTCCAATTTGTCCACATCTTTCCTGAAATGTGGTGCCCAGAACTGGACACAGTACTCCAGTTGAGGCCTAATCAGTGTGGAGTAGAGCAGAATAATTACTTCTCATGTCTTGCTTACAACACTCCTGATAATACATTCCAGGATGATGTTCTCTTTTTTTGCAACAGTGTTATACTGTTGACTCATATTTACCTTGTGGTCCACTATAACCCCCAGATCCCTTTCCGCAGTACTATTTCCTAGGCAGTCATTTCCCATTTTGTCTGTGTGAAACGGATTGTTCCTTCTTAAATGGAGTACTTTGCATTTGTCCTTATTGAATTTTATCCTATTTACTTCAGACCATTTCTCCAGTTTGTCCAGATCATTTTGAGTTTTAATCCTATCCTCCAAAGCACTTGCAACCCCTCCCAGTCCTTATTCACATGAGTTGTTCCACTGATATCAGATGGGTACTTTAGTAACTATACTGCTGGGATTATCAAGGGAGCCTAACAGAGATAAGTGCCCATGTCCCACTGAAGGAGGAAATAGCTACAGTAGAGAATGGTATTGGTCCTTTACTACATGGAAATGGTAGAATCACCAATAATAATGCAGAAATGGCAGAAGTGCTCAATAGACATTTCTGTTCTATATTTGGGGAAAAAAACAGATGATGTAGTCATGTCATATGATAATACTTTTTTCCATTCCACCAGTATGTCAGGCAGATTTTAGATAAGTTTGAAATTTTTAAATCAACAGGTCCAGATAACTTGTGCAATGTTTTTTAAAAAGAGTTGTTTGAGGAACTCACTGGCCCATTACAAATAATTTTTCTGTAGGTCTCGGAACACAGAGGAAGTTCCAGAAGACTGGAAGAATGCTAATCTTGTCCCAATATTTAAAAAGGGTAAATAGGATGATTTGGGTAATTATAGTCTTGTAAATTTGACATTGAGCCTGGGCAAGATAATGGAGCAGCTGATGCAGGACTCAATAAGTAAAGAATTAAATGAAGTTTCTATAACTAAAGCCAATCAGCATGGATTTATGGAAAATTGATCCTGTCAAACTAACTTGACAACCTATTTTTATGAGATTACAAGTTTGGTTGATAAAGGTAATAGTGTTGACATGATAGATTTCTGTAAGACATTTGACTTTGTATTGCATGACATTTTGATTAAAAAACTAAAAAGCTATAAAATGAACATGGCACCTATTAAATGGATTAAAAGATGGCTAATGGATAGGTCTCAAAATATAATTTTAAGTGGGGAATCATCATCAAATGGGAGTGTTTCTAGTAGGGTCCCACAAGGATAGGTTCTTGACCCTAGACTATTTAACATTTTTATTCATGACGTGGAAGAAAATTTAAAATCACCACTGATAAAGTTTACAGATGACACAAAAATTGGGAAAGCGTGAGAAATAATGAAGAGGACAGGTCACTGATACAGAGCAATCTGGATAGCTCAGTAAACTTGGTGCAAGCAAACAATATACGTTTTAATATGACTACAGAATCATGAAAATGTAGTACTAGCAAGGACTTTAAGACGTCATCAAGTCCATCTCCCTGCAGAGGCAGGACCAAGTAAATCTAGACCATCTATGGCAGGTGTTTTAAAACTTCCAATGATGAGGATTTCATAGCCTCCCTGGGAAGCCTACTCCAGAATTTAATTCTCCATATAGTTAGAAAGATTTTCCTAATATCTAACCTAAAACTCCCTTGCTGCAGATTAAGCCCATCATTTCTTGTTCTACTTCCAGTGGACACAGAGAATAACTGATCAACATTCTCTTTATAGTAGCCCTTAATATATCTGAAGCCTGTTATCAGATCCCCTCTCAATCATAGGTCAGGTTTTCTAAACCTTTTTTGTTGTTGTTGTTGCTCTTCTGGACTGTCTCCAATTTATCCACATCTTTCCTAAAGTATGGCATGCAGAACTGGACACAGTATTCCAGCTGAGTCTTCACCAGTGCCAAGTACAACAGGACAATTACCTCCCATGTCTCAGCCCTGGTCTACACTGGGGGGGGGGGGGATTGATCTAAGTAACGAAACTTCAGCTATATGAATAACGTAGCTGAAGTCAATGTACTTAGATCAACTTACCGTGGTGTCTTCACCGCGGTGAGTCGACTGCTGCCGCTCCCTCGTCGACTCTGCCTGCGCCTCTCGCCGAGCTGGAGTACAGGAGTTGATGGGAGAGGGCTCAGGGGTCGATTTATTGTGTCTAGACTAGATGCGATAAATTGATCCCTGCTGGATCAATCGCTGCCCACTGATCCGGCGGGTAGTGAAGACATACCCTTACATACCACACTCCTGTTGTTACATTCCAGAATGATATTAGCCTTTTTATAACTACATCAAATTGTTGACTTATATTCCATTTGTGATCCACTAGAACCCTCACATCCTTTTCCACAATACTCCCAGCTAACAAGTTATTCCCCATTTTGTAGGTGTGCATTTGATTTTGCCTTCCAAAGTGGAGTAATTTGTACATGTCTTTATTGAGTTTCATCTTGCTGATTTCAGACCAATTCTGCAGTTTGTCAAGGTCATTTTGAATTCTAATCCTGTCTTCCAAAGTGCTAGCAACCCCCTCTATGTCAGTGTCGTCTTCAGACTTTATAAGCAAATTCTCCATTCCACTATCCAAGTCATTAATCAAAATTCTGAATAGTGCCAGACTCAGGACTGATCCCTGTGGGACACTACTAGATACACCCTCCCAGTTTAACAGCAAACCATTGGTAACTGCCCTTTGAGTATGGTCTTCCAAACAGTTGTGCACCCACTTTATAGTAATTTCACCTAGACTACATTGCCCTAGTTTGTTTATGACAATGTCATGTAGGACGATGTCAAAAGCCATACTAAAATCCACATATAGCACATCTACAGTTCCACCCGCCCCCCGTTCACTAGGCCAGTAATCCTGTCCAAGAAGGAAATTATGTTGGTTTGGCATGATTTGTTTTTGACAAATCCATGCTGGCTACTCATTGTAACCCTATTATCCTTTAGGTGATTACAAATTGTTTAATCATTTGTTCCAGTATCTTTCCAGGTATCAAAGTTAGGCTGGTTGGTCTATAACTCCCGAGGTTCTCTTTGTTTCACTTTTTAAAGATCAGTGCTATCTTTGCCCTTCTTTCATCCTGTAGGACCTCACCCATCCTACATGTGTTCTCAAAGATAATGGCTAACAGTTCAGAGATTGCTTCAGATAGTTCCTCAAGTACGCTAGAATGAATTTCATCGGATTTTGCTGATTTGAATATATTTAACATATCTAAATATTCTTTAACCTGTTCTTTTCCTGTTTTGGCTTCCTTTTGGCCTTCCCCCTTGTTGTTAGTATTAATTGTACTGAGTATCTGGTCACCATTAACCTTTTTAGTGAAAACTGAAGCAAAATAGGCATTAAACACCTCAACATTCTTGATGTCATCAGTTATTAGCTCTCCTGCCCTGCTAAGTAGAGAACCTATGATTTCCTTCATCTTTCTCTTGATCGCCGTGTATTTAAAGAACCCTTCTTACTGCCGTTTAGGTCTCTTGCTAAGTTTAACTCATTTTGTGCCTTGGTCTTTCTGATTTTGACCCTACATGCCTGTGCTATTCTTTTGTACTCCTCTTCAGCATTTTGTCCATGTTTCTGCTTTTTGTGAGATTCCTTTTTGATTTTCAGGTCATGAAATAACTCTTGATAGAGCCAAATTGGTTTCTTCCTATTGCTCCTATCTTTTTTTCGCACTGGGATAGTTTGTAGTTGTGCTTTTATGATTGTCTGCTTGAGGAACTGCCAGCTCTCCTGTACTACTTTTTCCCTTAGATTTTCTTCCCTTGGCACCTTACCTACCAGTCATCTAAGTTTCTTAGACTCCTGTTTTGAAGTCCACTGTCCTTGTTCTGCTGCTCTCACTCCTTTCTTTCCTTAGAATCATGAGTCTATCATTTGTAAATGTAAATGTGTACATCTAGGAGCAAATGGGCTATTATAGAAAACATTTCCATAAGGTAAATTCCTAGCCTGCTCTCCCCGCTGCCCATCTTGTCCTTCTCTTGACATTGCTACTTAGAATCTCTATACTTCTGGACTACATTATAGGTTTGCTGCTGCAAGCTGGTCTATATTGCAAGACCTCTGTTTACTTCTAGGGGTTTCTACAAAGATGCAAGCTCTCCACCCATGAAAGATCTTTCAGTATCAGGGCCTAAGTCTGGTGCAGATGTAATTGTTTCCCTGGGAAGTAAAATAAAAATGGTAGGTCTTTTTCAGTTTGATTCACCCACATTTCCAACAATTCCAGTCTCTTAGTTTCAGGAAACAATGAACTCTGGATTCGTTGAAGCCAATTCAGGGAACATCCCCACTTCTGTAATTCTAATTTCCAGCTTCTATTGGGCTTCCTTAGTACACTTTACAGCACCTGTTTGCCTATGTTTAGAATTCTCCTTCTCTCTCTTAGCCCCAAGCCCTAACTGTTTTCTGAGTGTAAATGTAGACTCATTCAGATGGTGTCTCTGACTGGCTATTAAAACAATAATTTCCTCCTCTCTTTCTAGTCCTCTGTAGATGCTTTTATTTCCAACTGAGTGTCCTATTACAAATTAATTTAAGTCAATAAGGAATTGACTTAAGTGAAATAAAAATAAAACAGTGTTATTCCAAAATAATTGTGTCCACACACAGATTTGTGCCATAATAATAAAAGGTTTGACCCAAAACCACCACAATTTAGTTATTTCTTTGTCAGTTTTGAGTAGATTAACCCTGTGTTTCCCACACTCTCAAATGGCTCAGGAAAAAGCCCTCCAATTCACTTAATTGTAGTGATTTGAATGTATGGACCCTGTTTCCTCCCTCCAAGATTGCTGGATTACTCCTGCTAGATAAACTTCCTTTCTTGCTTTCTTTGGAGTGTTTGAGTCTGAGTGAAGAATAGAGATAGTCAGTCCAGAATCATTTTTACCCCTTGAATTGACCATGTCACTCCTTGCAATCCTTGAACGGGTTCCTCAAGCACCTTGCTCAGCCTCAACTTATCTCTGACCTCGTTTCTGCCCAGATAAAAAGGCAGGCTTCAAGGACAGCACATTTGTTTAAGGTCAGCATTTTCAGTTGCTTTCCCAAAGGCCTAAATCCTTCACACACTTAAGAATGTACCTAACTTTGCTCACAAGAGTAGTCCCAGTGGCTTCAGTGGGACCACTTGTGAGTCAAATTGCTCACGTGCTTAAGTGTTTTCAGGGGTGGGGCCTTAGTTTATGTGTCTGTGGTGTTGGGAGGACAGCTTGTGCCTGATTTTCTTTCAGAGGTGCTGAAGCCAATGGAACTGCATTGGTTGCAGCAATCTGTGCTAGCAGATTCTGACACAGGATCAACGCTGAAATATGCACATACTGATAAGCATGGCGTGTAACCAAATACAATGAGCAATAGCCAGCGTCTGCAAAGTAACGGGAGTTCCATTACTTGAACAAAACATAGTTGGGGTGGAATTTTCAAGTCTTCAGCGGTGGCCTAACTCTTACTCACATTAAACTCCAAGGGAGCAGAGCTAGGTCAATGCTGAAATTTTTGATTAATTGTGTAAGGACAGTTATGATTCATAAATTTACATAATGGCCACTACAATATCCATACTGCATTGTATTTCCAGTACTCTGCTACACTGTGTCTGCATTGTATTTTTTGTCTAATAAAATTTGCAAACTGTTCAGAGCTGTGATTGTATGTTCTGTTCAGAACGGAGCACTCAGACAGAGCTCAACAAATAACCATAACAGCAGAAAAGTAAGTCTCCCCTTAACTCATAAAACCTTTCCCCAGTATATGCTGCTGCAAAAGAAAGCTCTGAGGATTTTTCACTTCCTACTGTACTGTTTATCTTTATGGCCTGCAGCCATACCACCTTGATCTGTGATCTTGTCTGATCTTGCAAGCAAAGGGCTGACTCTTCTAGGGCAGGGTTGAAGATGGATGGAGAACTCTGTCCTCTTAGTCTACCAGCTTGGCACCTTCAAAAGTACTAACTTCACATGAAATCTTTTAAACAGAACCAGCAAAACCCAAATTCCTGGACCTAATAATGTTCTCCTGATCTGATGTTCCATTAAATATGAACAGATCTGTGATGGCTCATAACAGGACAAAAATCAATATGGCTCTGTAGTCACCTAGTTTAATGCAGTTACTTGGGATATTTGGAGAGTGGCAATCTGGGCTACTTGGCAGGGGGGTGACTTATGTCTACAGAAGATGGATGGTCTTACATTTACAGTGCTGGACTGGGACTTGGGAGGACTAGGCTCAGTTTCCAGCTCTGCCACCGGCTCTATGATAGTGGTAAAGTCACTTAATTTTCGTGTGCTTCGGTTTCTCATCTGGATAATAATACTTCCTTTGTCTGCCCTGTCTATTTAGACTGTAAACTCTGTCTCTTACTATATGTATGTCCAGCACCTAGCACAATGGAGCCCCTATCTTGGCTGGGGCCACTACGTGTTACTATACTAATAATTATAATAATTCACACGTAGAGACCTTGTTCAGAACTGCCATCTGACATGGGTCTAATAAATCCTCTTTTGGATGAGTAGTGCACCCTCCGCCCCCCCCCTAGACTATTGTATTTATGATGGAAACATTAACGAGAGAGAAATGTTAAACGACTGCCAAAAAAGTTTGTTGTTTTAAAGTGTAGAATCTGCTTGGTTGCTTTTTTAAAAAATGAACACTTGCCGATGCCTTTCCTATTGATTGATAGACTTATTGATGCATTATCCAGCAGTAATCTATACCAGCAAGGTCAATAGGGTGTAATTACTAGTGGAACAGGCCAGAGTCTGCTCCCGGAGCTCTCCTCCCTGCACAAGCTCTTTCGGTATGCATATCACATCTCCCTGCTTGTAGCAGGCTGATGAGTGTGTGCAGTTAGCACAGGCACACACATACTTCTGCGCTTTCCCTGAAAGTGGAGCATTAGCAACTGCAGTCAAAAAGCACCCCTGCTTCTTCAGCTGTGGTACTAGCAGCAACTGTCTAATTCTGTCTGGAGGAACTTGGAGACAGCCCTGAAGACAAGTTTAAAAGGGACCTAGTGACACCCTGCTGTCACATCTGGTGTCATGAATCCACTTATTAGTAGCCCATTTACAATCACTTTCTTAGTCCCATCAATAGTGTACGCTCTTTCAGAAAACTGTCTGTCTTGGAAGGAGGGAGCACACTGCTGAAGGTATGTTGCAGTCTTCCTTACCTTAAATCTTTTGCTGAATGTTTCCATCTGTGAATCTTGCTTGCAGACATTCCTGTTCTATGCAGTTTTCTATTGTGGGCTGCTCAGGAATCGCTTTAGCAAATCATAGCAATATATATAAATGGCCGGGAATCTTTCACTCAGTAAACTGAGTAGATCGTGTTGTTAAATGACAAAATAAATATAACTGGATTAAAGTTTCAGAGCAGACGATAACTCAGCCTGCAGATCATATCATAGACAAATAGAATGCCAGTGTTAATAGCAATGCAACATTTCCTGTCATAGGCTTCCTAAGTGTGGCCACACAACACTGCTTTTTAATTGATGTGTTTATTAAAAATTATCCATGCTTGCCAATGGTAGCTGCAATTTGCATATGTGTTTGGGAATCAAAAATATACCTTTTCGTTAACTTTGATCCGGCTGTGGACTACAACACACTTAGCATTTCTAAAAGGAAAGGTGAGTGAACCATGCAGTGCAACTCACCTCTATAGTTTTACAGGTATAAATCTAGTTAGTAAAACTCTTGGCCAAAGCCAAGAAGTTTACTACAATTGTTAGTTTCTATGAATGTAGCAATTGAGCAAACAGTAAATATTAATTGTTCAGCTTTCTGATCCCAAGATTTTATAACAATGTATGATGTTTAAAGGTGGTTGAACCTCAGAGAGAAGAAATTATGACAGGGGAGATGTGATAAGCATAGAATATTGTTTTGTTGCATTGAACTAGCTGACTGAACCTTTTATCTGCTTGCAAGAAACTTGATGTGTCAATTATACTTGTGGATTCTTTTGCTAACAGGTCCCCCACAATGTAACACAAGTACATTTTGGACATTTCAGGATCTTTCACTATCACGGGAGATATATTACAATATGTCCGTACAGCCCCAATATCTCCTCCATGTGTCAAAGCATAATTTACCATGAGGTTATTCTGATACAGCCAGTGTTTTTAATGTGAATTCGGCTTCATCTCTATTGCTTGCAATGAAGGTAAACTTACATACGAATATTGTCAAGGGGGGGGAAAAGCCCTGTTCATAATTGTATATATTTTGAAAGTATCAAATAGACTTTGATTAATATTCCTTCAAAGTATTAAGAAAATTCCTATGGTTGTAATTTACAAAAATTATTCATGCAACTGAGTTGATCCAGCCTAGAATAAAGAAATAGTATTGGCTTGAGAATACACAAAGTGGGTGTGGGTGTGGGGGTGTTTGTGTACCTATTCATAGACTGAAAAAATTAAGTATTCCAAGTTGTCTATAGAACTCAATGGTTTCTTTTATTATTAACAATGTATTCCATTAACAGGGCATGCTATACACCATGGTAGCTATGCAACCGAATGAAACAAGCTAACAGGAATCACCTTGTATACTGTCTTCTAAAACACTGGTAAAGGAAAAAACTCTTTGATGGTAGTTATGGTTATTTCCTTAAAAAATCTAAACAGTATGTGGGAGTCATGAGTGGTTGTAAAGTGCCTATATCTCACAAGCAGTCTTATTTGTAAATGTGTGCAGTAGGAGCCTATTTGTGCATGCTCTTAGCAGATTTAGGCTTTCTGATATCCAGGGGCACATCTTTGGGAATCTGTCTTTACCAGAGTTGGACAGTAGCCATTCACCAGTGGCAAGGTCACTCCAGCCATCCTGCTGTGCTTTTCACAGCTGTAGGAGCTGCTTCAGCACTAAAGCTGTGGTAGCCTGTCACTTTGTGTCTCATCTCCAGGGAGAAGCAGCGGGAAAAAAGACTGCTTTCATCAGTCTTCATTTTTTATATAATTCACCACAGTGCAACGGACAAACTTTCTGGTGTATTCTTCTATAGTTATAATGTCCTGTCAATCTTGACTTTCAGCGAGTACAATTATAAGGTGAATTTCAATATGTATATTATTTGCATGGGTTTAAAAGGGAAAAAAAACTTCCATGGGGACCAGATTCTGTTGTCCATTAGAGTGGTGTGAATCCACAGTCACTCCTCTGAAGTCAGTGGAGAGGACACTCCAGATGTTCATCAGTGTAAACAAGAGCAGAAACTGAGTATGTGGGCCAGATCCTCAATAGGTATAAATTGAGATAGATTCACAGGTTTCAGTGGAGCTATGCTGATTTACACCAGCTGAGGATCTGGCCCTGTATTTTTTACAGCGTAGACTCTATTTCAGCATAAGTAGTATGACCTGTAATATCCTAATACTGCCAACATACTGGGAGAGAACATCTATCCATGTGCAGTTTGAGGAAGTAGGAGGAATCTGAAAGCAATAATCTTTTATCTATTCCCTTACCATCACCTAGGAGAGAGAAATATTTCCATTTTTTTTTTTACTTTAAGGTACATAGGTTCTTCCTTTTTGCTTGACTGTATGTCAGGCTCAGTGTGCAATGTTAGCTCCATGCTGCTGGTTACCTGATCTCATCCTGGGGTTCTGTGGAGGTGAAAGGTAACTCAGTACAATCTCTTGGGGCTAGCTCACCTCTGTGCCTCTTCAAATCAGATTTGTCAGTCGTGTAAAATGCCACTGCTGTTGCTTTTATATTCTGAATCACTAGGCAAATCAGACTCAAAGAGAATCAAACACATGTGCTAAGTGTGACAGGGTAGCAGAGTGCTTCATTCACCAAGCCAACCAGCCCCCTAGTGTTTTGAAGTACTTTATGCAAAGAAGTCTGCTCAGATATTAAGCTTTGTGTTCTCTGATACTGAAAGTGAAGCGCAGGATTCTGAAAAACTCATAAGAGGTTGAGGAATTCATCCAGGGCTGTTTTCTAGTGTGATAGACAATAGACACCATGTCCAACCTGCATACCTCTTGTGAGTATAAGTGGGAGTAATAGAGTATCCTACCTGTGCTTTGTGTAGTTACACAGCATGCCGACAATTGTATGATCACTACTTCAAGTACCAAGGGAAAAAATCTAAACAGGTGCAGGTTTTTTTTAAAGATAGTTATATATTTACACACTATATCAGGCTTTCCAAAATAGCCTCAGATGAAAAGCAAGCTGCAATAATAATATACTGTACACAGCCTTAAGTGCTCTAATGAGTGATCGCTGTAAATGAGAATAAAAGCAAAGAAAATGCCATGCAGCTTCAATATTGTAGAGAAGTAGGATCCAGATGGCAAGCCTTTTTATAGCAATACACTGGATTCATGGCTACTAGTCACTGGTTTAATTTGTCTTACTTTAATACTATTTCAGTGTGATGATTTTGCTAGGTAAGGCCATAAAAATGTAGGGTTTTGAACATGGTGTCTGCTTTCAGCAGAACTTCCCCCACTTCCCTTAACCCTTTCTTCAGTGATTATTGGAATTCTTTACTCAGGAGCATCACCTGGAGTATTTCATGGGCATTTACGCTGCCACATGCAACCTGAAATAGAATCAGAAGGTTTACATACAATAGAACCATTGTTAACAAGACGTCACATTGGAGGATAAAGAGATTGTCAGTATGCTGTTTGAATGCCTCTAGCGTGAAGTGGTTTTTATTGGTAACTAAGCTGCAATTGGAGCTGAAATGCTAGTTGGGCAATACCAAGGCATATTATGGTTGTAGTCTAGCAACTGTCTTGTCTTTTCAAGTGATGTAACTACACATATATATGTGACTTCACGCTGCTTTCTCTAGTTTGTTTCTATTTACACCCCAGTGTGGTGTGGTCCATTCCCAAGCAGCCACAGTAACGATGATCACTACCATTGCACCATCCCGTAAGCTTTCAGTAAGTGAGACACCCAGTGGCGATAATGAGCATCAATGCTACCATTCAGTGGAACCTGCTGTGGGTGACTTTTGAAACAGGGTAGACAAACTACCAAAGGGATGGACGACTAATGGTGACCTGGCTTTGAGTTTATGAACCCCCATTATGGGTCTTGGATCTTCTATCTTAGATACTTATATGGCTGCCATCACTGTAGTAATTGAATCCCTCACAGTCTTCAATATATTAATTATCGCAAAGCCCTGTGAGGTAGGAAAGTGTTGTTATCCCCATTTTACAGATAAGGAGTTGATGTACAAAGATTCTCAGGCTATATCTACCCTGCAACTGGGAGGTATGATTCCCAGCACAGACTTGCACTAGTTCTGCTCAAGCTAGCATGATAAAAATAGCGGTGTGGCCATTGTGGCACTGGTGGCAGCTTCGGCTATCCTCCTGAGCTTGGACACAGGGGCTTGGGCAGCTAGTCTGAGCCACCACCTGTGACACAAAAGCCACACTTCTATTTTTAGAATTCCAGCTTGCACAAGTCTCTCTACCTGCTCCGGGAATCACACCTACCAGGTGTAGTGTAGACATCTCCTAAATGATTGGCCCTAAGTCACACAGGAAGTTTGTGGCAGAGCAGGGAATTTAACCCAGGTCTCCTAAGACCTAGGCTAACATCCTAACCATTGGATCACCCTTCCTTTGGATTTCCAGTACCAAAGCCCGGGTTTCTGCCACATGAGTGAAGAAGTAATTCCATTATCTGGTGCAATAGTAGTGTGACATTGCACTCCATATGATTTTATGAAAATATGCTAATGAGTGTGAATATAACTCATGTTATGTACAACATTGCGACAAAGAGTCCTGTGGCACTTTATAGACTAACAAACATATTGGAGCATAAGCTTTCGTGGGTGAATACCCACTTCGTCAGACGCATGTAGTGGAAATTTCCAGAGGCAGGTATAAATATGCAGGCAAGAATCAGTCTAGAGATAACGAGGTTAGTTCAGTCAGGGAGGATGAGGCCCTCTTCTAGCAGTTGAGGTGTAGGAGAACGCTTCAATCTCCCTGGACACACAATAGCAGATTTAAAGGTAGACATCCTGCAGCAAAAAAAACTTCAGGACCAGACTCCAAAGAGAAACTGCTGAGCTTCAGTTCATTTGCAAATTTGACACCATCAGCTCATGATTAAACAAAGACTGTGAATGGCTAGCCAACTACAAAAGCAGTTTCTCCTCCCTTGGTGTTCACACCTCAACTGCTAGAAGAGGGCCTCATCCTCCCTGATTGAACTAACCTAGTTTCAGCACATCAGTTGGCAGTCCCAAGGGGGTCTCTGTGACCCAACCCGTCACAAGTAGGCTTTTATCCTCAACATGGCTAGCCACTAGAGAAGGGCATGAGACATTTACTGTATTATACGTACACAAGGATAGGTCTTGCACTATCTCTGTTGAAACAGGGTCAGCAAAGGGAACACTGAGAAATCTCCACACTCACTTTTGCCATTTTACTGGAAAGCATTAGCGCATAAATAAGACAAACCAATGGTTTCCCCTAAGGCTCTATGCTGGCACCAATGCTTTTCAACTTATACACAAACAACCTTCCGCTTACCCAGTCCCACAAGTTCATGTACGCAGATGACATTTGATTAGGTGTCCAAGCACGGTCATTCCCAGAACTTGAAGGTATCCTAAACACTGATTTGAATAATGCTATAGTTGGTGGAATTTACAACCAAGTGGGACCAAGACAGTTTGAGTACGTTCCATCTTTACAACATCAGAGCAGCCCAAGAACTGAATATCATTTTCACTGGACATTACTTGAAACATGAATCCCACCCAGTCTACCTTGGAATAACCCTAGATAGATCTCTCATATACCTTAATCATCTGAGGGAAAACTTCAGCTGAGGTGAGGTTGTGTAACAACCTTATAAGCAAATTGGCCGGCACTTCATGAGGAGCAAACGCTCAAACACTCTGATCATCTGGTTTGGCTCTCTGTTAATCTGCAGCAGAATACCGTACTCTGATCTGGCTCCATTCATCTCATGTTGAGTTGGTTGATACACAACTATATTCAACCATGTGCATCGTAAAGGGAACAATTTGACCCATACCAGTACCGTGGTTCCCCATGTTAAGCACTATCACTTCTCCACACATCCATCATGAGGATGCTACAACCAGAATGGTTGAGAAAATCAGGGAAAACCTGAGTCTACCACTATACACAGACCTCTTTGACCACCCACGAGCGCGCTTGTCATCAAAGCACCTGTTGTGGTCCCACTTGCCCTGCCTATATTTCTCTGTGACGTCGATGTGGCATAAAGAATGGTCTGCAGCTGACATGAGAAACTAGTCTCTTGTAATTGACCTGACCATGCGGGTACCTGGCTTTGATGTGCTATGGCTCTCGTGGACCCTTCAGAACTGATTTTAAATGGGTCAGGGTCAATGTGCAGCCAGCCTTCACACCACGGAAGATGTGAAGGAGAGGTTCCCATATGCAACTGTGACCAAAGACAATGTCTCACATCACTAATAGCTGCCCTCTGACCAGATTTGATGGTGGTCTGTGGGCTCTGCTCTTCATTGATGAGGCTGCTGCAGATTGGCTTGGCAAGCGCTGATTCTGAAAAGGAGACTGTAAAACAGAGTCCACTATGTGACGACTTTTCTTTTGGCCTGGTTCAGTTTGTCCTAGTTACCTGAGCAGACATTGTTCAGATTAGTTCTCCCTTTCCCTAAAAGAGTGGCTTTACGAGTAGGAGTGGAGAAGCCTCATGAAGTCTTTCCTATAAACAATCTGTTCCCTGTTGTAGATATTAATCTGCTTCTCAGCTGGCAATACTGTTCCCCTTCCTCTAAATATTTTTTCTGTTTGAATTACGAGCCAGACTCAAATACCCTTCCTCAGAATGAGTAGTACTTGAAATGTCCCATTGAAATCAGAGGTCATGTAAGGTACTACACAGTATAAGGAAGAATGTTGCAATCTGGCCCTTAATTAATTAATTTAAAACATTTTCTTTTAGACCCTGAGATTCTAAGCCATTGTGTAAATGTATGTAAAGTGCTAAATGCTTTTTTGTTTCAGTTTTCACAAAAAGGTTAGTAGCAATTATACCTCTAATGTAGTGAACACCAGTGAAAATGAGGTAGGATCAGAGGCTAAAATAGGGAAAGAGCAAGTTAAAAAATACTTAGACAAGTTAGATGTCTTCAAGTCACCAGGGCCTGATGAAATGCATCCTAGAATACTTAAGGAGCTGACTGAGGAGATATCTAAGCCATTAGTGATTATCTTCTAAAAGTCATGGAAGACAGGAGAGATTCCAGAGGAATGGAAAAGGGCAAATATAATGCCAAGCTATAAAAAGGAAAATAAGGACAACCTGGGGAATGACAGACCAGTCAGCTTAACTTCAGTACCCAGAAAGATAATGGAGCAAATAATTAAGCAATCAGTTTGCAAACACCTAGAAGATAATAAGGTGATAAATAACAGTCAGCATGGATTTGTCAAGAACAAATCATGTCAAACCAAACTAATAGCTTTCTTTGACAGAGTAACAAGCCTTGTGGATGGGGTGAAGCAGCAGATGTGGAATATCTTGACTTTAGTTAGGCTTTTAATACTGTCTTGCATGACCTGCTCATAAACAGACTAGGGAAATACAACCTATATGGAGCTACTATAAGGTGGGTGCATAACTGGCTGGAAAACCATTCCCAGCGAGTTATCAGTGGTTCACAGTCAAGATAATGGCATAGAGGGTACACTTATAAAGTTTGCGGATGATACCACGCTGGGAGTAGTTGCAAATGCTTTCGAGGATAGGAACAAAATTCAGAATGATCTGGACAAACTGGAGAAACGGTCTGAAGTAAATATGATGAAAATCAATAAGGACAAATGCGAAGTACTCCACTTAGGAAGGAACAATCAGTTGTACAGATACAAAATGGAAAATGACTGCCTAGGAAGGAGTACTGCAGAAAGGAATCTGGGGGTCATAGTGGCTCACAAGCTAAATATGAGTAAACACTGTAACACTGCTGCAAAAAAATCAAACATTATTCTGGGATGTATTAGCAGGAGTGTTGTAAGCAAGACACGAGAAGTAATTCTTCCGCTCTACTCTGTGCTGATTAGGCCTTAAATGGAGTATTGTGTCCAGTTCTGGTTGCCACGTTTCAGGAAAGATGTGGACAAATTAGAGAAAGTCCAGAGAAGAGAAAGAAAAATGATTAAAGGTTTAAAAAACATGACCAAGAGGGAAGATTGAAAAAAATGGGTTTGTTTAGTCTGGAGAGGAGAAGACTGAGAGGCAACATGATAACAGTTTTCAATTACATAAAAGGTTGTTACAAGGAGTAGGGAGAAAAATTGCTCTCGTTAGCCTCTGCTGGTAAGACAAGAAACAATGGGCTTAAATTGCAGCAAGTGTGATTTAGATTGGACATTAGGAAAAACTTCCTGTCAGGGTAGTTAAGCACTGGAATAAATTGCCTAGGGAGATTGTGGAATCTCCATCATTGGAGGATTTTAAGAGCAAGTTACACAAATACCTGTCAGGGATGGTCTAGATAATACCTAGTCCTGCCATGAATGCAGGGGACTGGACTAGATGACCTCTTGAGGTCCCTTCCAGTCCTATAATTCTATGATTCTATGTAGCTTCCTCCTCCAGTGCTTTAAGGATCATCAGAGGGCCAGATTCTGATAGCCTTACTCTCCTTGGCTATGTCTACACTACAGAATTAGGTCGGATTTATAGAAGCCGGTTTTATAGAAACCGGTTGTATGCAGCCGATTGTGTGTGTCCTCACCTAAAATGCTCTAAGTGCATGAAGTCGGCGGACCGCGTCCACAGTACCGAGGCTAGCGTCGACTTCCGGCGCATTGCACTATGGTACCTATCCCACAGTTCCCGGAGCCTCCGGCGCCCATTGGAATTATGGGTTGAGATCGCAATGCCCGGATGATGCAAAGCAGTGCCGCGAGGGGTTCTGGGTACATTGCGTCAGGCCCCTCCCCCGCCGTCACAGCAACGGCAGACAATAGATTCGCGCCTTTTTACCTGGGTTACCTGTGCAGACAACATACCACGCCAAGCATGGAGCCCGCTCAGCTCAGCTTACCGTCACCATATCTCTTCCGGGTGCCGGCAAACGTGGGACTGCATTGCTAAACAGCAGCAGCAGCTTACTGCCTTTTGGCGGTAGACGGTGCAGCATGACTGGTAGCCTTCATTGGCGATCTGGGTGCAGGCAGCTGTGGGGCTGGCAGCCGTGGGGCTGCATTGCACCAGCCCCTTGCCTTTTGGTAGAAGATGGTTTATTACGACTGGTAACCGTCGTCGTCGTACTGCAGTGGCTGTCGATCATGGGCACCCGGGCAGACAATGATGGTTATCAGTCATAGTATGCTATTTTCTGCCAGGCGCCCTGCTGGCTCATTGCACGTTAGCAGAGTCGTAGTATGCTATTTTCTGCCAAGTGCCCAGTATTGTCTGCTAACCACCCAGAAGAGGCCGATGGTGATCTGGGTGCTGGCAGACATGGGGCTGGCAGACGTGGGGCTAGATTGCTACACAGCAGCAACCCCTTGCCTTTTGGCAGAAGATAGTATATTATGACTGGTATCCATCGTTGTCACACTGCAGTGGGTATCATATTGTGCAGTAGACCTGAAGGCTTACTGCCAAGCGCCCAGTATTTGCTGCCAAGCACCCAGAAAATGCCAAGGGCTATCAGTCATGCTGCGCCGTCGTCTTAAGATGTAAAAAATAGATTTATTCTCCATTCATTTGCTTCCCCCCTCCCTCCTGCTAAACCCAGGCTTTTGAGTTCAATCTTTGGGGGGGGGGGCATTCTGTGTGACAGTTGTTTGTGTTTCTCCCTGATGCAAACCCACCTTTCTTGATTTTAATTCCCTGTACCTGTACGCCATGTCGTCACTCGCCCCTCCCTCCCCCTCTCCCTCCCCTGGTCCGTCAGATATAAATTTTATTATAGAATATTTAAAAATAAACGGTACAAAAGATTTGAGGAGTCAGTTGTCGGTCATTGGGGGAACATACAGAGTATGGGGAGGATGTTGTTATGTCAGGGTTGGCAGCACACATAATACATATAGACTGTGATGTCTCGCCTTTTTTCAGACCAGACGCCATAGCCAGCACTGGGATCATGGAGCCCGCTCAGATCACCGCGGCAATTATGAGCACTATGATCACCACGCCTATTGGAATAATGGGTTGAGATCGCAATGCCCGGATGATGCAAAGCAGTGCCGCGAGGGGTTCTGGGTACATTGCGTCAGGCCCCTCCCCCGCCGTCACAGCAACGGCAGACAATAGATTCGCGCCTTTTTACCTGGGTTACCTGTGCAGACAACATACCACGCCAAGCATTGAGCCCGCTCAGCTCAGCTTACCGTCACCATATCTCTTCCGGGTGCCGGCAAACGTGGGACTGCATTGCTAAACAGCAGCAGCAGCTTACTGCCTTTTGGCGGTAGACGGTGCAGCATGACTGGTAGCCTTCATTGGCGATCTGGGTGCAGGCAGCTGTGGGGCTGGCAGCCGTGGTGCTGCATTGCACCAGCCCCTTGCCTTTTGGTAGAAGATGGTTTATTACGACTGGTATCCGTCGTCGTCGTACTGCAGCGGCTGTCAATCATGGGCACCCGGGCAGACAATGATGGTTATCAGTCGTAGTATGCTATTTTCTGCCAAGTGCCCAGTATTGTCTGCTAAGCACCCAGAAGAGGCCGATGGCGATCTGGGTGCTGGCAGACATGGGGCTGGCAGACGTGGGGCTAGATTGCTACACAGCAGCAACCCCTTGCCTTTTGGGCAGTAGATAGCATATTACGATTGGTATCCATCGTTGTCGTACTGCACTGGGTATCAGATGGTGCAATAGACCTGAAGGCTTACTGCCAAGCGCCCAGTATTTGCTGCCAAGCACCCAGAAAATGCCAAGGGCTATCAGTCATGCTGCGCCGTCGTCTTAAGATGTAAAAAATAGATTTATTCTCCATTCATTTGCTTCCCCCCTCCCTCCTGCTAAACCCAGGCTTTTGAGTTCAATCTTTGGGGGGGGGGCATTCTGTGTGACAGTTGTTTGTGTTTCTCCCTGATGCAAAGCCACCTTTCTTGATTTTCATTCCCTGTACCTGTACGCGGTGTCACTCGCCCCTCCCTCCCTCTCTCCCTCCCTCCCTTCTTCCCCTGGTCCGTCAGATACTACTTTCGCGCCTTTTTTCAGACCAGACGCCATAGCCAGCACTGGGATCATGGAGCCCGCTCAGATCACCGCGGCAATTCTGAGCACTATGAACACCACGCGCATTGTCCTGGAAAACATGCAGAGCCTCCTGGACATGCCAAAGCCAAACCAGGACCAGCTGAGGAGGAGGCGATTGCAGCGCGGCGACGATAGTGATGAGGAAATTGACATGGACCTCTCACAAGGCACAGGCCCCAGCAATGTGGAAATCTTGGTGTTACTGGGGCAGGTTCATGCCGTGGACCGCCGATTCTGGGCCCGGGAAACAAGCACAGAGTGGTGGGACCGCATCGTGTTGCAGGTCTGGGACGATGCCCAGTGGCTGCGAAACTTTCGCATGCGTAAGGGCACTTTCATGGAACTTTGTGACTTGCTTTCCCCTGCCCTGAAGCGCCAGAATACCAGGATGAGAGCAGCCCTCACAGTGGAGAAGCGAGTGGCGATAGCCCTGTGGAAGCTTGCAACGCCAGACAGCTACCGGTCAGTCGGGAATCAATTTGGAGTGGGCAAATCTACTGTGGGGGCTGCTGTGATCCAAGTTGCCAGGGCAATGAGAGACCTGGTGATATCAAGGGTAGTGACTCTGGGAAACGTGCAGACCATAGTGGATGGCTTTGCTGCAATGGGATTCCCAAACTGTGGTGGGGCCATAGACGGAACCCATATCCCTATCTTGGCACCGGCGCACCAAGCCGCCGACTACATAAACCGCAAGGGGTACTTTTCAATGCTGCTGCAAGCCCTGGTGGATCACAAGGGACGTTTCACCGACATCAACGTGGGCTGGCCGGGAAGGGTACATGATGCTCGCGTCTTCAGGCAGTCTCTTCTGTTTCGAAAGCTGGAGGAAGGGACTTTCTTCCCGGACCAGAAAATAACCATTGGGGATGTTGAAATGCCTATCGTGATCCTTGGGGACCCAGCCTACCCCTTAATGCCATGGCTCATGAAGCCATACACAGGCAGCCTGGACAGCAGTCAGGACCTGTTCAACTACAGGCTGAGCAAGTGCCGAATGGTGGTGGAATGTGCATTTGGCCGTTTAAAAGCGCGCTGGCGCAGCTTACTGACTCGCTCAGACCTTAGCGAAAAGAATCTCCCCATTGTTATTGCTGCTTGCTGTGCGCTCCACAATATCTGTGAAAGTAAGGGGGAGACATTTATGGCGGGGTGGGAGGTTGAGGCAAATCGCCTGGCCGCTGATTACGCGCAGCCAGACACCAGGGCGGTTAGAGGAGCACAGCAGGGCGCGGTGCGCATCAGAGAAGCGTTGAAAACCAGTTTTGTGACTGGCCAGGCTACGGAGTGAAACTTCTGTTTGTTGCTCCTTGATGAACCCTCTGCCCCTCCCCCACCACCCTGTTAACTCTACTTCCCTGCAAACCAACCACCCCACCCTCCCCTACTACCCTCCCCCCTTCGAGCACCACTTGCAGAGGCAATAAAGTCATTGTTGCTTCACATTCATGCATTCTTTATTAATTCAGCACACAACTAGGGGGATAATTGGAAAGGTAGCCCGGGATGGGTGGGGGAGGAGGGAAGGAAAAGGACACACTCCAATTTAAAACTTTAAAACTTATTGCTATGGAAATCATCTAGGGTGGAGTGAGTGGGTGGCCGAAGGCCCCCCCACCGTGTTCTTGGGCGTCTGGGTGAGGAGGCAATGGGACTTGGGGAGGAGGGCTGCTGGTTACAGAGGGGCTGTAGCGGCGTTCTCTGCTCCTGCTGCCTTTCCTGCAGCTCAACCATACGCAGGAGCATATCACTTTGATGCTCCAGCAGCCGGAGCATCGACTCTTGCTTTCTGATTACAAGTTGACGCCACCTCTCCTCTTCAGCCCGCGTTTCAGCACGCAACTTCTCCTCTTCAGCCCGCGATTCAGCACGCCACCTCTCCTCTCGCTCATATTGGGCTTTTTTAAAATCAGTCATTGACTGCCTCCACGCATTCAGCTGTGCTCTGTCAGCGTGGGAGGCAGTCTGAAGTTCAGTAAACATTTCGTCACGCGTCCTTCGCTTCCTTCTTCGAATATTCACTAGCCTCTGCGAAGGAGTAAGATTTGCAGCTGGTGGAGAAGGGAGAGGTTGTTAAAAAAGATACATTTTAGAGAACAATGGGTAGACTCTTTCACGTTAGATTTTGCTGTTCACAACATCACACAGCACATGTGCTTTCGTTACAAGGTCGCATTTTTCCTCTTATATTGAGAGTCTCCTGGTTTGGTGTGAGAGATCACTCACGCAGTGCCAGGACACAGATTTCAGCTTGCAGGCAGCCATGGTAAGACATATAGTCTTTGGGCTTTTTTAACCTTCTTAACATGTGGGGATGGTTTCAAACAGTTCTGCCCTCATTTCCCATACCAAGCACCCGTGCCATTTAAAATGGGTTTGCAATGTAAAAGGAGGGGCTGCGATTTCAGGTTTAACATGCAGCACAAACCCAACTAACTCCCCTCCCCCACACACCCAATTCTCTGGGATGGTCACTTCAACCCCCCCCCCCACCGCGTGGTTAACAGCGGGGTATATTTCTGTTCAGCAGAGCAGGAAGGGGCACCTCTGAATGTCCCCTTAATAAAATTGCCCCATTTTAACCAGGTGACCGTGAATGATATCACTCTCCTGAGGATAACAAAGAGAGATAAGGAATGGATGTTGTCTGCATGCCAGCAAACACCGGGACCATACGCTGCCATGCTTTGTTATGCAATGATTCCAGACTACGTGCTACTGGCCTGGCGTGGTAAAGTGTCCTACCATGGCGGACGGGATAAGGCAGCCCTCCCCAGAAACCTTTTGCAAAGGCTTTGGGAGTACATGAAGGAGAGCTTTCTGGAGATGTCCCTGGAGGATTTCCGCTCCATCCCCATACACGTTAACAGACTTTTCCAGTAGCTGTACTGGCCGCGATTGCCAGGGCAAATTAATCATTAATCATTAAACACGCTTGTTTTTAAACCATGTGTAATTTTTGCAAATGTACACTCACCAGAGGTCCCCTGTGTGCCCTCAGGGTCTTGGGTCAGTTCGGGGGTTACTGTTTCCAGGTCCAGGGTGACAAACATATCCTGGCTGTTGGGGTAACTGGTTTCTCCGCTTCCTTGCTGCTGTGAGCTATCTATGTTCTCTCCATCCTCATCTTCCTCGTCCGCCGAACCCGCTTCCCCGTTTGCAGAGAGGGACTCATAGAACACGCTTGGGCTAGTGGTGGCTGCACGCCCTAGAATGGCATGCAGCTCCGCGTAGTAGCGGCATGTTTGCGGCTCTGCCCCGGACCTTCCGTTTGCGTCTCTGACTTTGTGGTAGGCTTGCCTTAGCTCCTTAATTTTCACGCGGCACTGCCGCGCGTCCCTGTTATGGCCTCTGTCCTTCATGGCCTTGGAGATCTTTTCTAATGTTTTGCCGTTTCTTTTACTGTTTCGGAGTTCGGCGAGCACTGCTTCATCTCCCCAGATGGCGATCAGATCCTGTACCTCCCGTTCGGTCCAGGCTGGAGCTCTTCTGCGATCCTGGGACTGGGACTGGGACTCCATCATGGTTACCTGTGCTGATGGGCTCTGCATGGTCACCTGTGCTCTCCACGCTGAGCAAACAGGAAATGAAATTCAAACGTTCGCGGGGCTTTTCCTGTCTACCTGGCCAGTGCATCTGAGATGAGAGTGCTGTCCAGAGCGGTCACAATGAAGCACTGTGGGATAGCTCCCGGAGGCCAGTAATGTCGAATTCCGTCCACACTAACCCAATTTCGACCCCCTAAGGCCGATTTTATCGCTAATCCCCTTGTCGAGGTGGTGTTAGGAAACCGGTTTAAAGGGCCCTTTAAGTCGACAGAAAGGGCTTCGTAGTGTAAACGTGTCCAGGCTTAAGTCGATTTAACGCGGCTAAAGTCGACCTAAACTCGTAGTGTAGACCAGGCCCTTGAGTAGTTCCTTTCTCCATGGGTACCTCCACTGAGTTCAGTGGCATTGTGAAATAAGGTATGGTTCAACTTCAGTAAGGCTATCAGAATCTGACCCAAATACATGACTGGACTGAAGTATAAACTCTAGCCACCTGACATGATGAAAAAGCCACAGAAATGCTATTACTAGGGCATTGAAGAGTAGTCTAGCAAGAAGGAAAATTAAAAACTTCTTAAATACATACATACATTAAGGGTCGATTCTGATTCTGTTACTCCCATTGAGTAGTAACTTTTCCCCCAAGTCATCCCACTGACTTCAGAGGGTCTAGTGGTGACATAACTGACTATTCAATGGCAGTGAGGGTGTCACAACTTGGCCCTTTGAGATGAATTTACCCTGACGTTGATTGTGTTTCCCAAATAATATATTTATATTTAGGAATTAAATTGATGGAGAAAAAGGAAAATAATCTCAACCCCAAATCCTCTTCCTCTCTGGTACAGAGCACACAGAGATTGTGAAGTATTCTGATATTTAGTTATTTTAGATAAGTGAAGCGACTCCAAAATTGGTGAGTTTTTGCAATGTATCATTTAATCATTTGGACCAGGTTCTGCCACTCTAACTCCGTGAACAGGCCCCGTGGGTAGGATTGTGACTTTGACCACATGGGAGTAAAGGGCAGTAAGAACTCTCATTACATTTCTGCATGGACTACCTGGACTTTGAGGCCAGGTGTATACAAATTAACGTACACCTCATGAGTGGGTGGGGAATGGGAAGAACCCCTGCTCCATCACAATACACTGGCCAGTACAATTGAGGTGGTGAAGGGAGTGTTGTAATCTGTTGTTGATATAGGCCAACAGCAAATTAATAATCCCCCAGAAGGAAGCAAGGACGGAATTGTGTCTGAATCAAAGTGTCTCCTGGTGCTACTTCTGGAGTGCGGCAGCAAATCTGTCTAAAGGCACAATCTGACCCAATGGGAGTACTCAGGTAGCAAGGGACTAGTCATGAGTAATGCCCCAAAATACTAAAGAATTTGTTACAAACAAACCATTTTGCAAATGGACTGAATGAAATTCTTTCCTCTCCCCACCTGATGACAATTCTTCAGCTGGGTGGTGAGTGCTTTCTTCTTTGTCTCCTGTGCTCATTTGTCTGAACTATCAGCCTGTGCAAACCAATAATGGACTGAATGATGGTGGGGGGGAACACACGAAAGTAATTCATTGCAGGGAAATATGGTTTTCTTGCTGTAAAGTTACTGCATGTGAATAATACATGAGGTGATTTCCTCTCAGGAAGGTTACTAGCAAACATTTCCAATGTTTGGAGACATGAAATTGGCAATAGAGGAGCGCTCAAATTGTTTTGCAGATCTTGGAGGTAGAGAAAGCAGTGAAGAAAACAACTATTGGATTCTCTCATGCTCTAAGACAGGGGTGGGCAAACTTTTTGGCCTGAGGGCCGCATCAGGTTTCGTAAATTGTGTGGAGGGACGGTTAGGGGAGGGAGTCGTGGCCCAGCCCCCACCTCCTATCTGCCGCCCCGGGACTCCTGCCCCATCCAAGCCCCCCCCCTTCCCTGACGGCCCCCCCGGAACCCCTGCCCCATCCACACACCCCCACTCCCTGTCCTGTGACCACCCCCGGACCCTCGCCGCCCCATCCAACCCCTCCTCTCATTCCTGATAGCCCCCCGAGACTCCTGCCCCCATTCAACTCCCTGTTCCCCCCGACCACCCCGACCCCCTCCACGCCCCTGCCCCCTGACCACCATTACGAACACCATTCTGCCCTCTATCCAACCCCCCCTGCTCCCTTTCCGCACTGCCTGTAGCACCGGTGGCTGGTGGTGCTCCAGCTGTGCCGTCCGGCTGGAGCCAGTCACGCCACTGCCGCCGCCACCGCACAGCACAGAGACTGGGTCAGGCCCGGCTTGGCAGCTGCACTGCCCCAGGAGCTCACAGCCCCACCGCCCAGAGCATTGCACCGGCAGCAGAACGAGCTGAGGCTGCAGGGGAGGGAGGACAGTGGAGGAGGGGCCATGGGCTAGTCTCCCGGGCCAGGAGCTCGGGAGCCGGGCAGGACGGTCCCGCGGGCCGGATGTGGCCCACGGGCCGTAGTTTGCTCACCTCTGCTCTAAGACTATAGAGAAATGCAAATATACAATTTCATTAAAATAATTAAATAAATTATGAGAGATTCTAACATTCATCTGGTTTCACAGATGCACAGATAAGTTGTAAAGAGAATTTCAAGAAAGTAATTTGAGACTCTTCTGGATTTTGTTTCACTCTATGATGCAGTAGGGTGCACAAGATGATTATTTCTGCTGTTTTGCCTAAACTTTAGGAGTTTTGAAAAAAAAACTTGTATTTAACTTCTCCAGGTTTTTTTGTCTAAATATTTCACCAACAGTAGACATTGATGGAGCAACAATGCTGATTATGCTTTCTATGGGGAAAAACTAGCAACTGATTGTCCTTTAAAAGGGGCCTACAACAGGATTTAGTTGGAGATGTCAAGGATGAATAAAGAACAATCTACGATAATTTTTTTTCCAGTGGAATTCAGATTAGAAAGTTCTCTTTAAGAGACAGAAAGCCAAGTTTAAAACCATAAATCATAGTAGAATAAGCAACTTCCTATTTCATTTACCCAACTCCATAAGCTTTATCTACCTCATAGCTCTTGCATTCAAGGCTCTTAAAAATCCTCAGTCATTTCCCCCCCTGAATTGTGATATGTTGTGTTAATCATTCACTACAATGTCCCGAAAATGTATGTAAATTAGACTTTTGATGAACCAGAATATTTTTACAGATTTTTCTGCATAAATCATGCGTGCATGCTCATACACACACAAAAATCTGTTTAAATAAGAGGATATTTTTGGACCTCATTTGCTTTTGAAGTAGATTGAGGCTAGGATACTGATGCTGTCTATGAACAGGCTCACTTATGTGGCAAGATGCCAAGTCCCAAAGCACGAAACAACTTGGGATTAAGTCCTTTCTTGGTAGTAAAAGCTATAGCAAAAGAAAGAAATTTGCTTTCCATGTCTTCCCTTTGCTAGTATCTCACAGGTTGTATTATCAGTATAACTTGTTTTGCCTGTGTGGTGGCATGTGTAATTTTAAGTGTTACCTTGATACAATGCTATGGTGTTATAGTAGACTGATGCTTTTGCTTATCATTGCTTCCAGCAGAAATTAGAATAAAGCTACCATCTTATTTACCATCATGTGCCTCATAAAACTCACCTCCACTGTAATGCATACAGAAATCTGCCATCTGATATGGCTGGTCAAGTGGGGAGATGTGACTACTGCTACTGATTGACTGTGAATCCTATTATTTTTGTCAACTTATCTTTCCACCTTGTTCATTTCATTTGACTATTATGTCTTGTCCTTTAGGCTGTAAGCTTTTTGGGGGCAAGGACTATCATTTACTGTATGCTTATACAATGGGGCCCCCACCTGTCCTTAGGCACAACCACAATGAAAATGTAGTTGGGGGTTGGTCCTGCTTTGGGCAGGGGGTTGGACTAGATGACCTCCTGCGGTCCCTTCTAACCCTGATATTCTATGATTCTAAATGATTAAGAATGAGAATCTCCAGTTCATGCAACTTCACGCCACCTGTTATATCCATAGGCGGCGGGTTATATTCTTTTGTGGTGCCGGAGCTCCATCAATATTCAGGGCCGGGGGCCCTGCTCCAGCAATATTTGGAGCTGGGTCTCTCCCCCAGCCCTGCCTGGAGCGGGTCCCGGCCTCCACCTGCCACCACCACCCCGCGCGTCCTCCCCCCTCCCCCCCTGCGTCCCTGCCCGCAAGAAAGCAGCGCGTGCCTCTCCCGTGCCTGGTTGTGCTGCCAGAGTAGCACATTCCTAGCGGAGCCCTGCTCCCGGCAGCAACTGCTGTCTGCTGCCCCAGGGTCCTAGTGCCCCCCATCCATAATGGCAAGGCAGACTGCCCTTACCCTGCCCTTCCGCCCTAGCCCTGAGCCTCTCCAACACCCCAAAACCCTCATCCACAGCCAGAGCCCTCATCCCCCTGCACCTTAATCCTCTGCCCCAACCCTGAGCCCCCTCCTGCATCATGAACCCCTCATCCTCAAACCCAACCCTCATCCCCCTGCACCCTAATCCTCTGCTCCATCCCTGAGCCCCCTCCTGCATCATGAACCCCTCATCCTCAGACCCACAGCCCTCACTCCTGCACCCCCTCCTATCCCCAAACTCCCTCCCAGAGCCTGCACCCTCTCCCCCTTGCCACACACCCCCTCCTGCCCTCAAACTCCCTCCCAAAGCGTGCACCCCCTCCCTTTGCACCGCCTCCCACCCCCAGACTCCATCCCAGAGCCTGCACCCCTCACCCCCTCCTGCACACCCACCCCCTGCCCCAGCCCGGCTCCTGCACCCAGCACCCAAACTCCATCCCAGAGCCTGCACCCTGCACCCCTCCTGCACCCTAATCCCCAGCCCAGGACCTGCACTCCAGACCTCCTCCCCCCACCCAACCCCCCTCCCAGAGCCTTAGGCGGGGGGGGGCGGAGTTGGGGGGGTAGGTTCTGGGCACCACCAAAATTTCTACAAACCTGCCACCCATGGTTATATCACATGCCACCTGGAAAAGCTGCTTAGCAACAGAAGTCATGATGGATGCATGACTGGTGCCCCAGTCCAAGGTTTTTGTTCTGATAGTCAAAGTGCTCTGTGGGATTGGCATTAGTCCTTTGAAAAATCCCCCTCCCCCCCTACACACACACACTTTCTCTGCACCTATCATCTCCCATATCAGTTACCTTCTACTGGAATTATGATAATGTTGCCCAGTGTGAATGCAGAAGTCCAAAGTTTCTTAGGACTCAGTACAAACACCATATCTTTGTATGACAACATTTTTGCAAATATTTTTATTGTCATATTGTCAACTGCTTTCTAAACAATGAACTATAGTGGCCAGGAATTAACTTTCAGTTCCTTGACATTAACAGAACTGGATCTCTGTTTGTTCTCCTCAGATATATCTTCTTCTCCCTCTCTGGTATCTCATTGTCTTCTGGAACAAGCCTTGGATCTATTTGTCTGAGCTGAATTTTGTGTAGTCTGCTAGAGAAGTAAAGAGTGGTAGTTTGCATGAAATGTTGGGAGATAGAGAGAGGGGTTTAACATAGTGAGATGCTGCAAACTGGTGTGGAGTGAGACTAGCTTTATTGGGGAAGATTTCAATAGTGGCAAAGCCAGCACTGGCTCAAATAAATAAACAAATAGCACTAATTACGTAATCAATAGTGTTTGTGGAGGGGAAAATATCCTGCTTAACATTGAGTAGCTAAGCTAGTACCTTTTTCAGGAACATAAAGTAATCAAGACTGTGTTTCCACAATGATACCCCAAAGAGAGAGAAAAGCAGGCAAATCAAATACCGGTTAAAGTCAGAGCTGTTTGCTAGCTGTTGCTGAGCCACATTTCCCTACACAGCCACTGTTGAACAAATGCGTATCCAAAGCCCAGTGGAGTGAATGGGCCTCTTTCCACTGACTACAGTGGGCTTTAGATCAGATCCCATATATGAAATGTGTGCAGTTTGAAGCAGAGCTGGCTTGCAGGCAGGTGGGCAGAACGGGGAAAGCTCCCATACCCCGACCCCGTTCCTTGGCTTCAGCACTGAGTGGGCAGTCAGAATGGGTGGGAGTATGGGGGCGTCAATTTTTCCAGCCCCCCCCAATTGGCCGGGACCCCTGGGCATGCCCCTGTTGGCCTAGTGGCTAATCTGCCACTGGGAGGAAGGCAGGCAAGCGAGCGGGTGGCCCAGCGGCGGAGGAGAGCCTGAAAAAAAGGTAGGCCTGCTGCCTTGGGGAGCTGGGCCCGGCGTGGGGCAGTGGGGCAGGGACGGGTGCCGGGAGCCATGTGCGCTGGAGAGAGGCCTCTCTTCCCAGAGCTGGGCATATGCCCGGGTCCCCAGGTCAGAGTGTCCATTGCCCCACACAAGGCTGGCTGGAGGTAGAGGGGAGAATGCGGGCCACCGATCCCTCCTGTCCCCCACCCCTCTGTCATTTCCCGCCCACCCAAAGTCAGGGTCCACCCAAATGTCCCATCCTGGCTATGCCACTGGCTGGGGGCCGCGGGGAAGTGGCCCAAGGAAATGAACTGAGGAGGCGCAGCAAGTGGCAGCCATTTATAGGTCCCTGAGCTGGGACCTGGAGTAGTGGGTGGGCCCAGATTCCCTCCCCTACCTCCCCCACCCCCAATCAGGAAGTGGACAGACAATTGGCTACAGTTGCCACTGAGGAAAGTGGCTTGACAGCAGACTGCAGTTCCCCTAGAAGCGGGGGAGGGGAAATAGCGTGACATGGCTGGAGGGCTGTGTCATGAAGAGGACTCTGCGGTTCTGGGAGTGACATGGGTCCTGGAGCACAAATGACGGCGGTGAGACACCACCAGAAGAAGGCTCACTGGCTAGCAGAGCTAATTCCCGAGACAGCCAGCAGGAGGCGCCACAGTGGTGAGTGAACCCCGTCACATTGGGATTCACTTTCTTGGAACTAGCTGCATCTCAGAGATGTAAATGCTGTTCACTTTTAGATGTGTAACCATGATTGTTGTTGCTCACATACACAGCTTTGAAATGATCACCAGTTCTGAATTTTCCTTCAAGGAACACGATTGAGGAATCTTGGGTTGGTTTTATTTGTTCCACCTTCCTAGGAGAGCAAGGGTCATCTGTTAGGATCACACAAATGTATCTAACATGATCATTTTCCCCTTGATTTGTAGGTGTTTGGAGAGCAGGAATTGACGGAACTCAGTCCTACTTCCTGTCTTTGGTTTTCAGTTTCATAAACTCAAAATGGTAGCACATTTCTTGAAAAGTCAAATAACGAAGTTAAGCAGCTAGATATAGTACATTAAACAATATTCTAGGTATTTAAATACAGATGGACACATTTTTGGCCAAATTCCATTGGAGAAGCCCACATGTATCCAGATATATGTAAAAGACTCTTCTTTATGAATAGCATGCAGTCAGAGAACAACATACTGACATGGCTGAATGGAGGAATCTACTAAAATATAGACACTGTCATGTGAGAGATGTATTGGTGAACTCAACAGGTTAAAATCATGTGCAAGTATTTGTGCAGTAATTATTTGTTTAACACATTTTAGGGGACTAGTCCCTCATATGTACCTGTAACTATCATCCCACATCATATTATGTGAGGGAAGAATAGATCATTTTAATGTAAAATCAAAATATGGCAGGTGTAGAAATCTGCTTGTTTTTAATGTAATCCCAGTGTACTTTTTTTTCTGGAGTCTTGTCATGTGACAACAATAATGAATTGTTAATGTAGCCTCACACTCTACAAGGCAGCACAAATGGAGGGAGGGGAGACAGCATGGCAGACAGAGACAGAGACACATACCCTGTGTGTGTGTGTGTGTGTGAGAGAGAGAGAGAGAGAGAGAGATGTGCATTGTCCCTTTAAGTATGCTGATCCCACTCAAAGTACACTGTCTTTTTAAGTAGGCCAGGAAGTTGAGGCAGCAGCTGCTGCCAGCACACTCCCTCCATCCTGAGCCCTGTCGTGTTCCCCCCCGCTCTATGGAAATGGGGTAAGCAGGGGGCAGGAGCACCCTGATATTAGCCCCCCTCTTTCCTCCCTCCCCCCCCCCAGCAAGCAGGAGGCTCCTGGGAGCAGCTCCAAGGCAGAGGGCAGGAGCAGCACATGGCAGTGGGAGGAGGGACAGCTGAACTGCCGGCAATTAATAGCCTGCTGGGTGGCTGCCGCACAGGGAACTTAGGGGAGCAGGGAGCTGATAGGGGGAGCTGATGGGGGGCTGCCAGTCCACCCTGGTTCCAAGCCCCCACCAGCTATCTCCAACGGGCTGCTCTTCCTGCAAGCCATGGACAAAGCAGGCAGCTGCCAAACGACATTATAAGGGAGCATTGCACAACTTTAAACGAGCATGTTCCCTAATTGATCAGCAACGTAACAATGAAACAACATTAACCGGGACAACTTTAAGTGAGGAGTTACTGTACAAGAGAAACACAGTCAGCCGGGGATGTAAAAGAAACAATACAAAATTTGCCCTGTGTGTCCTATCCAGTGAGCCAAGCTCCGGAGGGGCCGGGGAATCCCACCGAGATTGGAAGTCTGAAAAGGTTGGCATCTATCCAAGTTGGGGGACACACTCTAAAAGGTTTTAGTGGGCAGTACACATGGATTCTCCAAGGACAATCCCCAGTTTATGTCAACGGTCTCTCAGGAAATATTTTGCAAACAGCTTTGCGATTTTTTTCTACTTTTATTTTATTACAAATTTCAACATTGGAAATTTTATCAAAATGCAAAAAATATCTTGATCAGCTCCATATTTTTATGTTAGCAGAATGTGAGGGTCTTATTTTGTTGCCAGGGTAACATGGCCACTACCTCATCTCCCTCTCCCATGTGTGAAGATAGGTGTCCAGCTGTACCTAGTCTGCTCTATTTAGGTGTTTATGGTGCCCTCATTACCATAGTATCTGAGCACCTTCTAGTAGTGCATTAACCAACGTGACTAACATCTGTCACCATGGCTCTTTCTCTCACATCCTATCCCCAGGGGGGAAACTGTATGGGGAGGGGAGAGTTTTGTTGTAGAAGGGATTGGGTTTTGGGTTTTGTTCTATATGTGCAATGTATGTACAGGCAGTCCTCAGACTTAAGACACAATTGGTTCCTGAAAATTGCATCGTAAGTCAAAACTTCGTAACTCGGAACTGCAATCCACTCCATTGCAGGACTGAGCCTCATAAAGTTGAAACCAATTGTCATAAGTCGAATCAGGGTGTCAATTCAGAAGCGTCGTAAGTGCCATTTGTCATAAGTTGAACACCGTAAAGTCAAGGACGGCCTGTATTTAAATATCCAAACTTCATCTCTTGAAAGTCCAACTCACAAGTCTCAAACTGATGCCAGGTCTTCCCCAGTCCTTCCCTAGGTCTCAGGGGAGGTTCTGGAGGGTCTACACTGAGCTCCCGCCTTCTCTCCCTTAGTATATCAAGCCCTAAAACTAAGTAGATGTCCATTATGTTGCCTCTTTGGCCATGGCCACTTCTTTCATCTGGTTCCAAGTTGTTTAGAGGAGAGACAAAGAGCTCCTGATCTTTCCACATCTCCCACTCATAAGAAAGCCACTTTTATGAAGGCTGCCCTTCCCGGTATACCTTACTTTAGCCTTAACTCCCATCAGCCCCTAGGAACCACAATTCTCAGCATTCTTCAGGGCTGGATCTGGGAACATGGTAGCTGAAGAGTGGCCCCGAGCACCTTCTCAAAGCCAGTATTTACTCAGAGTGAAAATGTCTCCTTCTGTGTCACCAACATCACTTCTAGCAGCAGCTGGGGTTTGTGTGTGTGTGTGTGTGTTATGTTTTTGGAAGTCTCCCATCCAAACCCTGACTAGCTTTGACCCAAATTATCTCACAGAAGCTAGTATATAGCAGCAGGTGTGAACATAAGGACTCAAGAACATGTAGGAACTCACCTATTTCAAGTGCTCCACTGAATTTTAAAAATAATTGGTGATTAGAAGGTATAATCTTAATGTACAGCAAGACACCCAGCCTCTCACCTTTTTTTTGTTTTGTTTTTCAGGATTTCTGAAGTAGTGTAGCTTTACCACTCTGAAAAGATGCCTGCTTGATAGCATCACATCATAAACATTTTTCATTATTTTGCCAGAGTAATTTTCTCTTTTATTTTAGATACACTGTAATCCAAAACCACTGCTGTGCTTTCAAATTCATTTCAACCCTTGTAAATCCTTGCACTTCGCTCCCAGCAGCTAAAGCCATACATTATACAGTTCCGAAGCTGATCTTTGTCTAGCTGAGAAGACTTATTTATTTTGATAAAATAATATTTATTAACTTCAAAATTCCTCAAGACATTTATAACGTGGGAGATTTTCATCTACTCATGGTGGGAGAGCAGCAGTTTTGTCCTGAAGAGGTTGAGCCAAATTCTGGACAGATATTTAGAAATTCAGAGACTGTGCTTTGATATCTTCAGTAAAGCCATCCGCTCTTTGAATATTAATCAGGGGATAGAAGAAAAATAGGTGTTATGTTATGCAGAAGGATGAGGCTGCTTGAAACAGCCTGTGCTCTTGTGAGTTACCTCCTGTGCTCCAGAACTTGTTGTTATACAGCTAAATAACTTAACAAATCTTTTTTGTTAAATGGCTTATAGAGCCAATCCTGTCCTAAGTAATAGCCTGTGAGCATAACGGAAGGAAGAATTGTGTCTGGTGTCAGTGATGTGAAAGAAGAAATTGATTATTTCATAGTACCAGATGGTGCTTAACAGAAGATATAGAATGGAGAGAAATGAGAGCAGACATTTCTCTAAGGTTTTTGCGTCCTCTAGTGCAGGGGAATGTACTAGTGGGTGGGAAATGTAAATGGTGGGAGGGGCGGGGAGGGATCTGAAATGTGGTGTACTTCTGCAGTCTTCACTGGCAACAAAGTTTGGTAGCCCTGAGGCTGCTCTTATTTGCACCAGGGGCCAAAGTGGATCAAGGCAAAAAGTGATGTAAAGCCAGGTATGTCTCCCCTCTCCAGCTGCACCACATGCTACTCTGATGCACCTTCAGAATATGACTTGTGATCCCTCCCACAAAGAACTTAAATTTTAGAAATAACATAATTGGGGGATGGGTGACAGCAAATACAGAACAGATGTTGGGAGGAAGGTAACAGCAATATAAATACCCCACCATTTCTCACTTTGTGACATGTGCACATCTTGGTGAATCCAGAGTAGTTTTAGGTTAGTTAGTTGGTTCATCTGTTTGTTTCAATGTACCTGAAAGAAGGAGGGTGAAGCTTATTCTAGACTGTTGTTATGGGCATTGCAAGAAAATTGACTTATTTTTTTCCAGGAGGGATTGAAATGAGGGTGGGAGAGTGGTCTTGCATAGGAGGTGGCATGGAAAATAAAGAGACTTTTGTGGGAGAAGCTGATGAATGGAGCATCGAGGCTGGCAAAAATAGTGGAAGCATATCAGTGTGGAGTGAGAAAGGCGTGAGAAACCTAGGGAGAAAGGGAGTAATGTAAGGCTTTGAAGGCAAGAACGAGAAGTTTACATTAGTTGCAGTTGAGATGATGTTGCTCAAAACAGGAGATTTTTTAATGAATTAACATTCAACGCTTTCTTATTGATGCATACCTGATCAGTGGGTTTAACTAACACACGTTCTATGTGCTTCCCTCTGTGCCTCATCCATTCTGCTTCAGCTCTTAGCTAGGGGACTTAGTTCTTTAGCTCAAGCTGCAGAGGGTTATGGTTTTTGCTCTGGAGATCCCAGGCTCAATTTCCAGCGAGAAGCACGATGATGATGATTATTACATGGGTGTGTTTATAATATGATTGATAGGACAAGGCATGATAAATAAACTCTGATAGACTGGGTACAAAGGTTCCTAGAAACTGATGTTTTAACATCAAGAAAGATGGATGGTTTAGTGGCTAGGGCATTAGACTAGGGCTTAGGAGTCCTGAGTTCAAGTTTCTGCTCTGCTACAGACTTCCTATGTGACCTTGGGCATCTCCCTTAGTTTCTCTGTGTCTCAGTTCTCCATCTGTAAAATGAGACTAATAGCACGTGCCTACCTCACAGGGCTGTTATGGGGATAAATACGTTAAAGGCTATGCCACTATAGTGATGGGAGCTATGTAGGTACTTAGGCTCGATCAGGGATCTCAAACTCAAATCACCATGAGGGCCGCATGAGGACTAGTACATTGGCCCAAGGGCCACATCACTGAAACCTTTTCCTACAACGATACAAAAGTATAGTAAAAAATGAAGAGTAATATAGCATGCTATTAAAAGTCAATGTATTAACTTTTTTAAAACTGTAATGCGAAAAGTCAGTGCTAATTTTGACAGTCATTTCATTTTTAGCCACTTAGCTGGCAGCGTTTTGCATCAGCCAGAGCATGAATATTAGGTTTGATATCCTGAGACGAAACCAATCTCAGTGTTGCTTGCAAATGTTCATCAGGGAGCCTTGACCTTAACACAGATTTGTTAATCTTCATGGAAGAGAAAAACGGTTCACGTATATATGTACTTCCAAACATTGCCATTACCCTTGCGGAAGCAGAGAATAACATGGGAAATCTTTCTTGTGAAAGAAACCAGTAGAATTCTGGAATTCCAACATCTGTATACTTCTGCTTCAAAATGGTATCACACGGAAACTCCACTAACTCCATCTGCATTTCCCCTGCCCCCACTCCACCCCTTCCATGAGGTCCCGCCCTGCCACGCCTCTTCCCACACCTTCCCCGCCCCCATTCCAACCCCTTCCCCAAATCCCCGCCCCAGCCCCGCCTCCTCCCCTGAGTGCGCCACGTTCCCACTTCTCCCCTCTCCCCCTCCCTGGAGCATGCAAACAGCTGTTTAGTGGTGGCCGGGCAGGAAGCGCTGGGAGGTAGGCGGAGGAGTGGGAACGCGGTGCACTCCGGGGGAAAGGAGGAGGTGGGGCGGGTGGAGGAGGAGAGCTTGGCTGCCGGTGGGTGCAGAGCATCCACTAATTTTTCCCCGTGGGTGCTCTCGGCTGCGTGTTTGAGACCCCTGGGCTAGATAGAATATAAAATTCTATACTTGGAGACTCATGCTAGTTACTAGCATTTCAGAGAGCTTGGCCATGTGAAGTCCTGAGTGCATCCTAAATGGTGCTAAGAACCTTCAATTCCCACTGGAACCAATGCTTGGCACCTCACAGGATGGCTCTGAAAGTGGAACATACCCACTCTTGCAATTCTCATGTGCTTCTAGAAGTCAATGGGAGTTTATCCTGCCTAGGAATTGCTGGAGTGGGGCCCAGAGGATATTTTACTTTAAAATACACCTTCCTCACCTCCAAGCACTATGTGCAGCAGCTTCCTGGCTTTTCATCTTTGTGTCAGCATGAAAAAACTTTAAGGAAACCATTATACTTATTCCATTATGTGCTCTGCAAAATTTATGCGTTTTTTCTGTCTCTTCATCTCCTATAAGTAGTATTTATTGGAGGGATTGGCACAAGATGGCATTTAATAATACGTTAGCAAATTAAATTCCCACATGATTTCCAGCTAAGAGTGCTTCTTGCTCGCAGAAGGAAAAACCTTCTACACCATGTCGACATTGAAGATTTTTTGCGAACATCAATTGGAAACCTGCCTACATGCTGCTATTCGAACCTGGAGCAGGGACATTTGTGGTTTGGAATTGGGCTCATTAAACACCTACCAGCTTCCAAAGGAAAAAAAAAATACTCTGGATAAATCTTAAAATGCTTCCCATCCTGCAATGAGGTGATTCCACAGACCATGGAAAAGAGCTCCAGTAATAAACTCTCACTGTTACGGAAGCAAATATTGGGACTTCTTGAAAGGAACAAACAAACAAAGAAACCTCTTTAATATCTAGCGGTTGCATTATCCAGCATTGCATCATCAGCTGTTAAGTAGAGTGAATGATAAAAATAAAGGGTGGGATTTTCAAAAGTCTTCAGCCAGGGCCTAACCCTGTTTCAAAGCAAAGCAATTCAGGAGGTAGAGTCCAAGCCGAGGTGAGTGATGCCCACTTCCTTGGATCTGTGTTCAAAGAGAGAATTCATGAACAGGCTTGGGCTCTAACAGTAATGATACTTAAACATTGGAACGGTTTAAGAGTGGTGGTGGTGGACCCACCACTGCTTGGAGTCTTTAGAACAAAATTAGATGTCTTTGTAATAGACACTCTTTACTCCAGCTTCTGGGAACAATTTGATGCCCTGTGTATAACAGAGGTTCAGACTAGATAGTCATTAGTGGTCCCTTCTGGCTTTGGAGTCTATGAATCTATGACTCTTAGTCTCATGATTTGCAATACTGTTGTTAAACCTAAAATTGATTCAGAGCAGAAATGGCTGAGGTGTGTCAAGAAATGTTCTAGGAGATGAGCTCTAGCTATTAGCTGCAGCAGCCCAGCACTTGATAGCTCAGGTGGATATACAAATTGTCTAGGTCAATTCAAAGTCCATAGTAGGTACAAAGACCAGGAGTAGACATGGTCTTGTTCCTGCTCTGATAAAGTTAATGAGCATTTCAACACTGTCCTCAAAGGGAGCAAGATTAAGCCCTTATGTGCTTTCTTGCCTTCCACATTCATAAGGCCAGCACAAGCAGCCTCCCAGAGCAAACCACAGCCACTGAGATGGGCCCCAGAAAATACAAAAGAGAGGTGTGGATGGTTCAGTGAAAATGGCCCGTTTTAAGGATGTGAGGCTGACATATGTCAAATCTAAGAGTTCTCAAGCATACTTCTTGTATGATTATTCATAATTATACAGACGTGCTCACGAGTTCCAACCAGGATTGGATACCCAACATGCTAGTCACTGTTCCAGCACATAGTATGAAACAATCCCTGTCATGAGGAATTTACAGTCTTAAGCCCTGATCTTGCAAATGTGAATACACGCATAAATGTTTTCAGGACCAGGGTCTGCACCAGGATAAGACAAACAAGGGGGAATAATAGAGACATTAAGGTGGCAGGGGAGTGAGGATGATAACATTCATAGGAATGTCTGGTACATAGGCTTGCTGTATGTACAATGCGCAGGTTTTGAATCAAGTGTTTGGGTTGGGTATGTTAGAGGATATTAAAACAAAAGAATGAGTTTTAGTTTGTGTCCTGAACTTAGACTGATTTATAGCTAGAACTAGGTATGGATGGTTTATGCTTTACACATAACTAAATATCTTGTGGCAGTATTTCTCAGTTGAAAGGGAAAATAATAGGTTAACAACATTTTCTTTCCATGCAGCTAATGAGGAGATGTAATTTCTCTTCAATATGTTTTAGCAGCATAATTAACATAAGTCCAAATGCTAATTGGTGCTGAGCACCTTGCGGCTTCCATTGAAGTTGTGGGTCCTTGACACCTCTGAGGATTTGTCCTGTGAACAAAACCGAACTTCTATTTTAGGCATCTGACAGTGAATAATAAGTACCCACCATATGGAAGCACCATCTTTAGGACTGAACTGTGAGTCATAATAAGTACTGGATGATATTCTAAGCACTCACTAGTCACCTGCAAAACATTTTTATAACACTCGTTGTACTGTGTAACAACCCATTTGTTGTTGAAATAGAACTTTAACTTTTTTAGCACAAGGGTTGAAATAATCCTCTATTTTATTGATATGAAACTGTTTGCACTTTTCCCCACCATACATGCTTCCTTTCACCCTGTAATATCCACATGCAAGATAATGAGGCAATATACAAAATAATCTCTCTTTCATTTATAATATGACAATGTCACATCTTACTAAGTGACACTGATGATGAGTGAATTGCTAAAGGTTTTGGAAGTTTGGTTAGATATGCACGTCAGAGTTTAGAGATATGCACGTCTATCTAAACCAAACCCTGACCTTTGGGGTATTGGAAATATAGCAGGAGGAGAACAGCCTGGTAACAGTATGGTACTTTCACCTCTTGCTCAGCCAAATAAAAATTACACAGGTCTTAGGTTTAGGTCTGGTGTGGACAACAGCCCTGTTTCTCCTGATAGTCCCATTGCAACTAAATGAAGTGAAAGTTGGCAGAACAAATGAGGAGTAGTTTAGGCCTTGTTCTGTTCTCTCTCCCCCCTTGTGCTATTATAGAGTAAGTCCGCCAGGAAGCATAGAGATGCCACGCTTCCTGTATACTCAACGTGAAGTCATTTTGTTTTCCTGTCATGCAAGTCATGCTGGGTAAGAGAAAACAAAGGAGCCCAGGACAGGCTGTAGTCACAGGTTACAGCTAGAGAGTAGTAGGCAGTTTTGATACCTTATTTTGGTGCATAGTTTCTGTTCTTAATAAAGGATTTACTTTGAAACTGGCCCTGCTCATTAGTAAGTTGCTGCTTGGTACTGGAAATGGAAGGCATGGAGTGCTAGAAGACCCAGGGAGAGAGGTAACATTGAAATGGCTGCTATGGACAGGGGCAGCTCCAGGCACCAGCGCACCAAGCGCTTGCCTGGGGCGGCAAGCCACGGGGGGCTGCCTGCCGGCTGCTGTGAGGGCAGCAGTGAGGCAGCCTTTGGCGGCATGCCTGCGGGAGGTCCACCGGTCCCGCGGCTTC